>NW_019524889.1:85484-151448 GCF_002814215.2 Seriola lalandi dorsalis | reverse complement strand
GTGGGCGGGTGAGATTCACATATTACTAGTGAAATGCTTTGGATAAATTAGGATTTCTTGTTACATCATAAAGTTGTACTCCCAACATTTTCAGTTTGCTATAGCCGAGCTGTGAATCCCAGAATATATTTCCCTCAAGCCACGCCACAACAGTCTTGCTCTTCTTCAGTAGGATTTTTCAATAGCCTCTGTGTTTGCAGTCCCTGGAATAAATTTGCAGGCCCAGGTGGGAATGTTGCTTGGCGACTTCCACACTCCATTAAGCTTTTGCAGTCAGTTTAGGCAAACGCTGCATTTGCATGCAATATTTATTAAAATAAAAAGGCCTGTGGGTTTCTGGACTCTATGAACAGTGGAAGATGGCAACAGAGAATGTAAACTGTCGGGCTGGATCATCACACAGGGGATTAATCTGTGTTTCATAAGAACAGGGCTTTACAGAATAAAAGCCCTGCCTACGATTTCAGCAGCTCTTTATGACTAACATGGAATATTTAGCAGAAGCGCATATAGGTCTCCTAGAGATCTTTGCTGAATTATGTATATACAGAGGGGCTTTGATAAACTGAGCATCCGTGCATTTGCTTGCTCCATCTATTCCCCACATCTCAGCTGCTTGACCTTCCTCTCCATTACCTACACTACGGAGCATTTTTCATGTCAACTTAATCAATTTTTGTTGGCCCTGATCTCATTTTGCTTTCACACCTCTTGCTAAAGCCTGAATACTGCCATTCTTCAGGTTGTTTTTCAACTTATACATAGGAGTGGGAAAGAGCCAAAGAAGTAACAGCAGTTCCAACAGGAGTATGGAATTCAAACAATTTGTATTGATTAAATGTTATTCCATCAGACACGCGCCACTGTGAGCAATAGCAGTGGCCAACACTGACCTTTGTCTATTCATTGTGTAACCATTGGCTCGATATCATGACAATTCAGCTGTCAGAAGAAGCAAGTATAGAGGGAATGAAAATTAATCCAGCAGCAGACAAGCATGTAAACTGACTACAGAAACTGTCAGTTGAAGTAACCATCACCCACACCAATCCAAACTTACAAAACACTGAAATGAATGAAACACACAATTAAGTGCTACTGGGAAATTAATTATGCAAGTCTGAACGTTTTGTTTGGTAGAACACTGTCACCTATGACCAGCTTGAAGAAGAAGCCAGCATTTCTTCACAGACATTAACTGAAAACTCGGAAAACAAAAACAATTATCTCTCTTAAGCAACTATTTGCTGCAACTCGGTGAAAATAATGCTTGAAATGCTTACCAAAGTCCCCAGGGACAAAGATGTCATAGACACAGCTCTGGCCTCTGGTGTAATTATGTGGATAGTTTGGGGACAGTACAGTTCCCTCTGAACCTGTGAAGTGGCCTCCGCAGGGAGCTGCAGGGACGGGAAAGAAACCAGCAGAGAAGGAGAGTTAACAAATGTGAAACAACCAGCTTACAATACCTGGGGACATAAAGCAATAACATACTATCAGCAAACCCATTTTAACTGGCATAAGTGCACAAGTATGCATTTCATATCACAAAATGAGATGAAAAGTCACCTTTGAACTTTCAGTTGCTGACAAATATAATTTTGGCCAGCATACCCAAAATAATTTGACATTTGAGAGACACTTTGGGGACATTTTCAAAGTGAGCTATAAACAGACAGAAAAGGAAGCCTGAGTTCTGTTCACAGGGTTAAAACCCAAAAGGGAAACAACCAGCGAGGAAAAGTACTTTTTTTGCCTTCAAAATACAGAAAAACACCATCAATCAACAAAACACACGATCACAAAAGTCTCACATGCCTGTGACTTTAATCAGCCTGTATCGCCCAGCACCATGTTTTGAGAAACTTAAGATTCAACTCTTTGGCAAAAACAGGCTTTCTGTCAGCACTCTGTGTACATGAATCCAGTTGCTTGAAGTTGCTTGATACTTATCTTAATTGATTATAACATCAGAAAATACTCTCCAGTTAAGTTGGTATGCAGTTGCACATTTTGTGTTACCGAAGCCACTGTAATTTATGGAGACCCCATCCACACCAGGGGAACCAACACCTGTAATCTCACCTATCTCCAAACAAAGATCATATCTTTGCATGCTTGTAGCTCATAAAGTTATACTTGCACAGTCATCATAGTGTCGGCAGATATTCAATTGGCGACTAGGTTCATTAATATAAGCTGTGTCCTGTCCTGCACCTGCGTCGCATCTCAGAGTCCAATCTTAAGCTGTTAATGATGTACCTAATTTGCCAAGAAGCCCTCTAACGCAGTTGCCTCATACCTCACGGACCAAGCCATCAGGTGGGGGAGCCTCAACTGTAAACAAACACACACTCATTTGTCAGAGGGAAGCTGTCACCAGCTGCTCTGAACCCCCTGTGGCCAACATAATGCACATGTCACTGCTGTTTCACTGATCAGCACAGGAGAGGATGAACAAAAGTGAGCAGAGGTGCTAATGTAGAAAGATGGATCAGCAGTTTGTCCGCATTTGGTTGCTGGAGTAGCAAGAGGCATGTAATCAAAACATATGTGGTGATGGCAAGTGGGACTCTAATTCAAGCTGATTGGTCAGACAGGATGGGATCCATAGTGCCATGGTGGGTGAGAAATTTGAGGGAAGGAGGACACACTGAACTGTCGATCTACAGAAGCTGAGAGCGGCACTAAGGAAAGAAAGGGATTCTCAAGATATGCTCTAATAGTTTAATTCTGACAGGTAGGTGTGGTGCTAAGGAGAAGTGGAAACACTGTAAAAGGCAGATGGGTGGGAATCAGCTAAAGGCCCAGAGTTATTACTTAAATCTATACACATGATGATATTGAGAATGAGGATGCTATGTAAGATGTCATCATATGAAGTTTCATTTCAGAAAAGCTTAGATTATCTTCAAAATGCAAATACCACCAACATTTTCATATAATTTGCTGTTATATGTGGAATTTTTAAATATGTGAGAACTGCAAACAGAATGGTTTTGGTTTTAGATTTTTTAACTGATTCCATTTGAAAGATACCGACCTAGACCTGCAATCTACTACTTGGGAGCTAAAGGAACCATCACAGCACAATGAAACAAATACTGAACGTACTCGTGAGATGACTATGGATTCAAAGGAAATATAAAACATGACAAACAGACCAAGGGTTACAACTAAAGTCCAACCAACACTAGAGGCTTATATCAATATCGGTATTCAAGAATAAAAATAAAACATTAATTATGTGTACACCCATAGTTTTCTTTTTACTTTTCTTTTTTTGATACATAAATAAATAACATTATTATTCATAACACATTTGTGATAAGGATTCATTGTAGATGCCCTGCAGTGTTTGCGTGCAAACAAAAGTTGCTCATACGTATCCTGGAGGTCTAGCAAACATGTTGAATGTATTTACTTCTACATATTGGATTTGGAAAGCCATTTTTTTAAATATCTACAATCAACCATTGTTTACATCCATTTTTTACTAGTTTTTTCTTCTCCACTGCCTTTGTTGGTGCATTAATATGTATTTTTGCACTAAATCACTGTCACTGCTTCTGTTTATCAGCAGAATAGTGTAAAACCAGCAGTAGGAATGTGAATTGCATTACACAGATGTATGAGTATCCATGTGCACATGCATAAAACAAAACATTGCTCCATAGAGCAACTAGTGCTAAACAACTCCACTCGGCATCTTTAAATTTGGTTTTTCAATTATTGAAGATTCAGACTGATTAGATCATTTTAGGGTCGAGGAATAAACTTAACAATTCTCTGTGTTGAAGAGACAATATGGTACAATGGTGACATATCCTTGGCAAACCTTACTGGACAACATATTGTATGTGCTTATACCAATACAACACTGTATACTGATATTACTATTGGCTATTATCGGTCAGTCAATCCTATGTGGCTCCAGTTGGGATGTAATCCGTGACCTGAAATGGCCATCATTCGTACATATACTGGATTTGAGTAATTGAACGACTAAACTTTTTAGCATGTTCATGTATTGCTGCTTTCTGTAATACAATTTAACAAGAAAAAATTCAATAGGAATCAGTCATACTGACAGTCACTGACTTTTTAAAGTTAACTGCATGTTTCGCTTGTTTGGGAAATACTATCAACTTCAGCTAATCACTAAATAATATAAAGTAAGCCATTAGATTTCACCTTCAGTGAGTTAAGTAATCAGTTCAGATTTGGTCTCAAAGTAAAAATACTAAATG
Source organism: Seriola lalandi dorsalis (assembly GCF_002814215.2). Taxonomy (NCBI): domain Eukaryota; kingdom Metazoa; phylum Chordata; class Actinopteri; order Carangiformes; family Carangidae; genus Seriola; species Seriola lalandi. Next base: position 147,198 of record NW_019524889.1, on the reverse strand, counting down.
GAGTGGTGCTGATGAACCTCAGGGCTGTTCAGTGAAGTTACCCCAGTGTCAACTGTAAAAGTAATGAACAGCTCCCTGGTGTGAGAGTGGGTGCCCCCATTCCTCACTGCCGAAAATGAAAGCTGAATTCTAATTCAGCCTTGGCCGATTAAATACTTTAAGGAGTATTAAAAATGGTGTAATGCTACTAGAGGGAGGAGTGCTGGGTACTTATCTTGAAACTCCTCACATCTTTTTTCACTTCTCACCTTGACACTGTGATTACTCTGATGCTGCAAAGCTCTATGAAATGCTTACACTTTAGATTTGGCTTTGAATAATAAACACGCAGTACTTGGTATATCACTGTGAAATTGTAAAACTATAAAATTCCAGTAACTATGCAATGCCCTAGAATTTCAACTACTTTATGTCAACACTTTATACGACTGCCTCAACTACTGTTAGTTTCAACATAAACTAATTCAGGCTACTCAGCAAACATTTATACGTCAGTTGATTCATTCATTCTATTTTATCACTGCCATCGAAACGTTTTCCTCACTTCTTGTGAAGTCAGGATCATGCATATAATTCATTCACCCATTTTTTGTTTCAAGCTAATATTACATTTTAGATTAACTGAAGCTGCAAGTTTTATGTTTAAGTTCAGTTTTTTTTGTTTAATGTGTAGGCCAGTTGGTAATCTGAAATTGTCTGTGCATATGGAGATCCTGCTGTTAGCTGATTGTGCTGAAAGGGCAATGATTGACTTGAACAATAGGGTATAGCTGTTAGAAACCATACTTGGCATCTGGGTGCTTATTGCAGAGAAGGGCTAGTCGTATGAAAACTGATAAACAATTGAACAATTTCAATTTGCTAAAGCCGGGAAAATAAAGCCTTTGTAAAGATATTGTCAAAATGTTTAAAGTTACAGTATTAAGACACTTCAAGCTGTCAAGCTTCTCAAATATGTATAATATTGTAGTTTCTTTTTTGTTGTCAATCAATACAGACATAGTTTTACTATGATATGGGGCACTGAGGTAGATTTAATGGTATTTCAGTCTACACTTTAAATTTGGAGTCCTGTTTTTCATTTTGGTAATAGCCCTACCAGGCTATAGAACCCACATTGTTTTAACACATCACATAGCAACATTTTTGATATAACCTTCTGATATAGTGTGTTCCCCATGTCTACTTCACCACAAGTGCTGAACAACTCTTCTATTCTACACAGGTTTTTTTTTTGTTTTTTTTTTTAAAATATATTTACACCAATTAAAAATAATAGTAATCTGCAATAATTTCAGTGTTCGACATCTATAAAAGAGAATTCTCTCCTCCGACTTTACTTTTCTTGCATTTTGCAAGAGAAGTGTGCACCACACGTCAACTTTTCACAGCACAATTCTGGTATCACATAGTATCAAATATTGACCAAACAGCTGGAGTGCAGTTTGCTCCTACTAAGGGCTTTTGTCATTGTCAGCGTGTTGCCTCTCACCTTGACAGCTTGGTTTGGCTCTGTCCCACTCTGGTCTTTTGCTGTTGCCCATGACACACGTCAAAGTGGAGTAGCCCTGCAGCAGATAGCCAGCCTCACAATGAAATGTCACCATAGATCCCAGTTTGTAGTCAGCACCCATTCTAGTGCCATTCATCACATTCCCTGGGTCAAAACACGCCTCCCGCAGTTTTGCTGCCAATCAAAAGAACAAAGCTTTTAGAACAGTGACAAGTGTCTTAAATGAGAGAGGTTTCTAATTAAACAGAAATAAGAATAAATTCTTCTACAGGCTGCAAGGGGCTGTTTGAAATAACAAAAGTGCTTTTTTAAAAAGTAACAAGGTAATCGTATTGGAGATGGATAAGGGTGAATCAGAGGCTATTCTCACAGCTGGCATCAACATTAGAAAAGGTAATTGTGACCAGTAGCATACTTCAAACACTTTATTTTCTAATTCAATTATATATGTATCAAACAAAGTCCCCTGCTGTAATACATTAACATATTCTGCGAAAATGCATACAGAATCCCGCTTGCACAGGCTTTTAGAGTACCTTTATATTCCAAATGAAAACCGGTGTAGCTCACAGAGCCGTCACTACGAAATGCCAAGTACATGAAGTTAGATGTGCTCTCAATCTTCTCCGGAAGTTTACTGTCTTGGAAACTGCCGATCAGATGAGCGCTGCTGTCTGACCCATCATAGATATACAAGAAATCATAGTTGGGCTCAATACTGAAGCTGTGACAAGTGAAAGAAACAGACAAATGAGAGATAAAACAGTTATTATTTTTGAAAAGTCTTAACCACTAAATTGTACAGATTGTATGAAAGATTTAGAATGCATTAGGGTTTCAAAATGAGAGTGTGCACCGCAGAGCTAGAAGTGAGTCATGCCAAGCGATTTGTTTTGCATCTCCAGACAAAGAGATAAAAAAAGATATCTCCCCCAAGAGGTGAGAAGAGATTAAATTGTTGTGACACTGCGGTGGCACAAAATCTTCCCAGACGGCAGTGGCAATGCAGTGTGAAAAGATCGTTTCATATTGTAGCACTGTATATCAAATCACATGCCGCAGTGAGAGAGAGAGGAGCATTTGTTTTCAAAATAATGAGCGTGGTTTATGACAAAAATGTAAATAGCTTGGAGATAATTGCATTTGAGTTGGATCAAGGCAACTCCAATTTAAAATCATAACTCCATCCTTTCATTTGGCATTCCCAAGAGAGAAAGCAGCATTGTGCTAACTCTATTAGATGTTTGTTTTGAAGGACAAAGTTGAAAAAGAAACATGGTGAATTTCTCTACTTCACCTCAGGAGGAGGGAAAGTTGGTGGCAGCGTGGAAAGAGCCAGTGTACCTGTGCTTCTTCTCTTGCCCTCCATGAAACGACTATAAAAATAATACTTAACAGTCAATATAGGACATCCCATGAAAAGTGCCCTGAGGCCCATCTAAGAGTTTGCTCCTCCAGTTTTGCTGCAACATGCTTAGATTGCAATTAATAATGTAAAGCTTACAGCCTGAGTATCATTCAGCGTAGGAAATGAGCTGCACTCACATCACATTTCCGCCTGCAATATACAGTATTCAACCAGAAATCTTGTTTCACCACATTCCAGCAAAGTGGCAGGAATACCTGCCTTCTAGGTGTTTAGAAGCACTGCTGCTTCTCCCCTATCTCCCAACGCACCTGGGCTCAAACTCAGGTTCTCTGCTTAACACACACCACCAGCTTTGTTCAATACTGTGATCTTGTAGCTGGTTCCACTGCAGAAAACAAGCAATTCCACAGCACAGGCTGAGCTACTGTGCATCCACTGAGACCTGCTCCATTCTGTTCCAGGTAGGTTACAAACATACCACAGGTTTAGGGAGAGCTTCATCTTGTAAGCCACTGGACCATGTACATGAGGGACAACACAGTTTTTTCGCTGTCCTCCAGTATTTTTTTTTTTTTCTTTTTATCAGATCCACTGTTCATTCTGCAGACACTTTAAATTCATGGCTTTTCTTTATTAGTAACTGTTTTAAATAACTTAAACCCCTGTGTTTTAAAAACAGAGTGCTACTGTGACAAAATTATCTTTTTTTATTTACACTTGGCCATACAGGCATCTAGTGTACCCTCAATTCCCTTTAGTGTTGTTTTGCTTCAGTTTTTAACAAAAGCAACTACACAACGCAAAGTGGACATAATAGCCTCTCATATTACCTAATAAAAGCCAAAGAGATGACATAGTCAGAGTGGACAGCAATAAGCCAGTCACAGTCTTTGCTGTGTGGGTAGGGGTGCGGGTAGTTGGGCGAGAGGATGAATCCTGAAGATCCAGTCACATTCCCACCACAAGGTGCTTGAAAGAGAAAAAAGGAAGAAGTGAATGAGAAAGATACATACAAACGATCACAAAGAAACTCTTTGAATGTGCTTTTCCTGTTGCAAACGTCTCTAGCTGACCTGGATTCTGTTTGAGACGGGTAAGCTATGAGCACTTGTAGGTTACAATAATAATATAACTGTGTCAAATTCTATAACCTTTGTCAACCTCTATCATCAACATTCAGGTATTCATGTGACATCAGACCAAAAACTAGGACATTAGAAAGACTATACCATCATTTCCCCACATTATGATGACATTAATTTTTTTTCTGGCAATTCTTTGGATATTTCTCACACATTTCCCAATTAATCTGTGTTGTTTACTCAGCATTGAACAGGTCAGCTCAACACATATACAATTTCAGGCACGAATAAAATTTGATAAAGATATACGATATAAACTTTCTTACTATAAATTATTCAAGCAACAACATGCATCTCTGCTTCTAAAAAAAAAAAAAATCTCATATAATCTTAATAATGTATTCCACAATTCATCTCTACAGTACACCGATCCTGGGTCTCTATGGGACCCCAAAGATGAAGTAGATATTGTATGAAACACATGAAATTAACAAGGTATTAATTATCATAATAATCAATGAATTAATATGGAAATGTTTGCTCCAGGATTTTACTGTATACATTATGTTTATGTGATTTTTTTTTAATGAGATTTTTGGTACTTGAGCATGTCAGAGGATATTCTTTGTGCCCAACTCTTAAAGCCTCATAAAAGGCTTCACTTGTCATTTGTGAGTTTGATAAATAAAGTAACAGCTGTCAGTTTCACTAATAAAAGTGTGAGCGACACACTGAGGAGCATATTGTTCTTATTTAGTGTGATAACGCTAAGTAGTATAAGGACAGCTGACATTTACATCAGGTTTTGACTCGAACTGTCTTGCTTCTGATGACATTACATTATGTCGAGTTGTGTGTTCTTGTAATTGCATTGCAAGACCTACAAATGTCTAGCTCTTCCCTGGAAAGAAAAAAAACTCAGACCAGTTGGCAGCAACTCAAGAGCATCTAGGTTTCTTTGGACCTACTTAGTGTAATTATTTCTAATTGCATTGTTAAGTAATTAGCTGTTAAGCTCTAATACGGCAATGTGTTGGGAGACTATAGAGTACTCAGTCTTTGACTGACTACAGAAGTGGATTTGTCCACATAAGGGTTGGCAAAAACTCAAACATATCTGAAGAGTCTTGTTTATCCTCCACATATTTTTAAGACATCAGTGAGAGAGAATTATAGTGTCTTCTGCAGCCAGTTAATAGAAAAACTCCCCTGCTCCCTCTTCCTCTCACCATCTCTCTTTCACTCTGATCCCCTGCTTCCCTCTCTCCCTCAATCCATATAACCTCACTCTATCTCCTCCACACATCCCTGCCTCTCTGTCTAACTCACACTATCTCCCTCTCTCTCACCGATGCAGCTTGGAGGGCTGGGTTGCCAGTAGTATCTATTTTCCACTTGGATGCAGGTGATTCTGCTCTCGCCCTGCAATTCATATCCCGGATCACAAGAGAAGGTCACCGAGTCACCGGGCTCCCGCCCTTCCCCATTGCGACTGCCATTCATGGGAATACCTGGATCCCTGCAGGCTGTTGCAAGTGAACCTGAAAGGCAAACACACATGTGACTCACACATAAAGCCATGTGCACCTGCAATGTACAGGGAATCAATAAGCACAACAGCACACATACACACGCTGTTTCATATCGTATGGTAGACAGCTGTCAAGCTGAAACTGCAGCTCAAACAGAGTTACAGCACAGAGCAGATTACTAACTGATATCAGTCAAAATCCTGCCATGTTTTCCTAATCTGCTTTCCTTAACCACAGCTGTGGAGCAGCCCATAGCTACAAGACTGATCTGGTAAAACCTGATGGATTCTTCAAATATTCCTATCGTGACAGACTTTATTGAGAGACTTAACAAAGTTAAGTATATTGCAGTTTTGTGTTGTTGCTTTTTTGCCACAGGCAAACTGGGTGAACACATGCAGTGAATCCAATATAATTGATTTTAACATTAAGCTGCCATGCCTGTATACTTAAGAGAATGAAAACATTAACAAACTCATCATACATGGCATATATGAGGTGTTATGGAACTGCTACGCTCAGGTGCTTAGTTTTGAAGCATCAGTAGAACATGACAGCATTAGTCTTATAGCAGCAAACACTTTCCCTATACAGGACATTGTACAGGGAAAAGTGAAATACATGGGGCTTTCACTGCTCATCAATACATAATTAAAAATTACATAAAATGGAGAGAGATCCACATGACATGAACAAACATTATCATTCGGTCTGATAACCTGATAACATTAGGGGAGGGGACATACTGATTAGAAGTCAGCAATATACTCCTTACATGCTTAACACGCAGTGTGGTGACAACACTTGCTGATAATCTGCAGCTACAGACCACATTGTGATGGGATCACACCAGCCACAATGCCTGTCTACGTACTGATGTTCTGACACATGAGTACTCAGTAATTAAAGTACATCATTACATGAGTAGTTAGTACTTCATTCATCTCCAGTACACAGCTGTGAAGTTTCTGGACTGTATGTTGCAGGATTGTGATGCTATCATGGTGACAAAATCTGTGAAAGCAATACCAACAGCAGTCGTTGCTGGTTAACATATGGTAATCTGTCAAAATAATTCAAATACTGTTAAACTGTGAAAAATTGATTTTATCATGACTTGATCCTGTTTCTACAGGCAGTAAACAATCCTTACATAACCGTACATTAATCTATAAACTGGGTAATAAATCCTATGTTTTTCCACTCTTTAGAGGAACTCACACTTAGAGCAAACAAAAGACAGTCTACATCTACAGCACATCAAAGTCTCGGAAGGAAATACTCACTGGAGAAGTCAATGGCAAAACCAGACTTGGTGATGTAAAAGTCAGTCTCAAACTGAATGGTGACAATGTTGAGAGTGGAATGGATTCCCTCAGGCAGCAGTGAGCCGCTAACCTCCTTCAGAGACATCTCGTTCTCAGGAGGCCCATCCCACACCTTCAGGATGTCGTGGGATGCCTCTGTGTCAAATGCAAGAAACTGGAGACTGGGAGAGGTGAACACAGGAGATTGTTACTTTGACGTTGGTTCAGTTTGTTCAGTTTGTTCAGTTTAAGTCAAGTCAGTTCGCTAACATATAGTATGATCAGTGAGACTGAGATGCATTCAGCCTACGTGGCTGTTTATTCACTCATGTGTAACTGAATTAATAATGGCTGTGCTCACCTGCACAATTACAACAAAAACAACCCTTCCTAAGAAGGCAAGCGTAAAGGGTGCTGTCAACATTAAATTCAGTTCAAAGGAGAGATCTATCTAGAAACAGTGTCCCCTTGCTTTTGGGCATTTCAGTTGAGGTTTGATATCATCAATCAATTTCTGCCAAAGTTAGAAATACAAGAGCAGAGCCTCATCTGCAGTCTCATCAAGAGATGGCCTGAAGCAGCTTCTCTGACAAAGAATGTGTGGCTGACTTTATGAAATCATACCATGTTTACTTCGACCTCCAAGCCCAAATGGGTTTTATTTCACAGTAATACTAGAAGCTCTCAACCCAAAAAAAAAAAACATTTCCATGTCCCGGGTAAATTCCCCAGGGTGCTGTCAGTGTCTACAAAGTCCCTCTCCCAATCATTGTTAATGGAGCTGCTGCAGGCTGTTTCTCTTGATGACATCTAGCTTTAGAGGAGAATTTTTCATGTTGAAAATCTTGACTGAACTTTAGAACATCTCATGAAAACATTTCTATGTTGTTTTCATCTTTTGAGATCAGGTCAAGTTAGGATGACCTTAGTTAATTTAAGATGTATGTAAATCAACTCCCATTTCCTATCAGTTCAGTTCTGGCAAATTCCTTCTATATAAACTGCAGTCTTTTGATAACGTCAATCAGATTTCCTTTAGTTTCACTACACAAATCTACTGAGTGTCCAATTGTTGATTTAAACTTAGGCCTAATATATTACTTTCTTTAAAGCCCAACTATTTGTCTTAATTAACTATCTTAATTCAAATATTTTAAATTATAATGGTTTGGTTAAAAAGTTATATAGGGCTTTGAGTTATAAAAAAGAAAATAGCAAAGCATTTTTCATTCATACTGAATGCATAAATATGCATCTATAAACATATGACCATGTTAATAGCAGCTTGAGTTACCTGACAATGTTGCCAGAGTTGACCTCAATTGTCCAGGTGCACCTCAGGTTGTTGTCGTAGGGGAAGGGATACCCAGGAGAGAGGATACGCCCTGTAGACTCACCCTTGAAACTGCCACCACACTCCGCTGCATGTGTGTGCACACACACACGCATACACACACACACACACACACACACACACACACACACACACACACAAGCGGTTACAAAATACATGAAGACCTCCAAAAATGTAAACTCATACAGCAGGAAATGCAGACACATGCACACACAAGCAAATGTGCATGTGGTGAAACAAAATACAGAAAAAATGCTGTCAGAGTGCAAACTGCTTACTGAAGCTCAGAGTCTAGAATGAGGACCAAGAAACAACAGTTTAAGCTCTGCTGAAAATTAACTATTTTCTTTTTCTGCTAACAGGTAATGGGGCTGCATCAAGGGCTTCCTGCCTGACCAGAGATATACTCACAGATGCAGTACTTGTTTGGGTTCCAAGTATGCCTCCTAATGATGTCATTAATTAACTTTAAAAAGACTGTGTCCAGAGAATATGCACGCTGGCCGTTGGACTGCAGGGAGGACACTGCTACAAATGTTACTGACTGAGGGAATATCTTATCATCCAATCTGTGATGTCTCTCCCCTGGTTATCGTCTTGCTATCTATATTACACAACAAACGGCACTTAATTAATAGGAAAATTGCATTAGACTGCCACAGTGGTAGGCTATAAACAGCATCATAACGCCAAGCAAATGTAAAAGTCCTTGACAGGAACCAGGATGTGGCCCTAGAGAAGTGGCTGGAAATCCCATTTCACATTCAGCTCATAGATACAAAGCTTTTTGTGTTGACCATTTAGTGATGATCTTGCACTGTTACAAAGGTAATCAATGGACTGCCTTTTACTGAAAAAGGAACAAAAGCATGTGTCCATGTTTCATTGAGATAGGCTATAGGACACAGTGGCATTTAAAGTGCAATTCTGCACACGTACAGAATTTGTAAATCATTTTTTACCCTAATCCATCACTGCTAGACATCAAGAAACAGACACTGCCTCACAACACCTTCCAGAGTCTAGCAGCGTGCAGGTAATAGCTTTATCATTTCTGTCTCTCTGCCTCAGCATGTTCTGAATATGAAAGTAAAGCCAAGACTGTACATTATGTCCAGGACTCAATCAGATATGAGTGCACTGATAATTATGCCTTTACTTCTCGAAAAAGGCTGATCAATTGCTTTTTGATTAACATATTTAAATTATATAGTCTACGAGTGAAACAGACAGAGCAACACATTGAAAGCTCAATAGCAATTCAGATTGCTTCAATATAGTGTTCTTAATGGCTCTATACACCCAGTTTTTCATCAAGAACACAAAGAGAGATCAATGATTCACAATAAAACATCAGAGCTGTTTCTATTCTCTTACAAAATGACAAGCAGCGTATTTTCTTTCAACACAGTTCAATTAAGTAGAAATCATGTAGGGATAAATCCTTGGGATTAACACCTAGCTGAGCAATACTGACAGTGTACCTGGCCTGAATACTAATACAAGATACCACGGAAGGAAAGTGAGATGAACATAACGTCTAAAACCAAAAATTGAAACAGGGACAAAGACAGACATATAGACACAGGCAGCAAGGATTACCTATACATGATGGGAGGTGGTTGTCCCATGCTCTTCTTTCTCCAGTCATGCACTTAAGTATGCCACTGCCGTGCAGGGTGTAACCTTGATCACAGCCGAACGTGATGGCACTTCCAGCGAAGTGACCCTGGTCACTGACTTTGAAGCCGAATTGCGGCACACCTGGATCATCACAGTGGGATAGTTCAAAGCCTGGACAAGTAAGAGAAAAGAGAAGAGAGGAGGAGGTTAGAGAAGAATATGAATTGAAGAATGAGATAATATGAAGACCATGAGCACATACAAACACAGAATTATGAGCCAGAATTTAAAACCAAGTCAAGTGGAGAGAGCCATTCTATAAAGCAACACCATACTTCCATTTATCTGTATTGTAAAGAGGTATTGATTGAGCTTTGAGAATTAATTTCCGGTTGAGCACAAATGAGGACGGGGCTTACAGTGCCATTATATTACTTGGCAGTGAAAGATTTCATTTGGACAGAGAGCACAATTAGATGTTCACAATTAAATGTTAAATTGAGTGTGGACATTTACCACGATTGAGAAACAGCCCATCCGCTCGTAACACTTTGGGGTATTACAAAAGAAACAAAACAAACAAGCCACAAACAAGAAAATGTTGCGATAAGTCTTTAGCTCACCATGTTTGAACTTGACCATGGCCTTTAGACGTGTTCGTCTCTTTCAGGTACTAAAAGGTAAATGTTCTGCTATGCAGCAACAGTGGCCGCACATAAACCCAGCACTGCTGATTTATTATCTCTTCTCACAGCGAGGTCCGTGCCCATACCAGATGTTAGGGTAGTATAACAAGTGTCATGCTCAGTATAAATCTCCAGCAGTTACTCCTCACATTTAGAAAATTACCTTAGCACTTTTGGTAGAAGAGTCATGAAAACATGATCAGATTTCATGTTCAGACAAGATTTAAGCTGCCCATGCCCCACCTTCCCCCTTGCCCTCTTGCTGTTCATACATCAGTCAATCCTCTCCAAGTTGAAAAGCTATTCATTCTGGTTGAAAAGACAGAGTAAAGACTGCACTTTGAGATGGATAGAAGGTGCTAGTGTACATTCGGCTATTTACCTTGTGCACATCCCTGGAAGAATCTGAAATCAAATCTGTTTATGTGATACTTAATTATGGGTAATTTTGTAACTCAAAAGGCAGCTTATAATTAAAATATCATTTCTTCTGAACTAATTGTAGTTGCATTTAAATGCTGCTGCCAATTTATTTAGTTGTTGTAAATGAGTACACATTCCTGATTACTGTATATCTTATCATTATTTTTGCCAGGATCTAAACCCTCCAACAGTTCATGAGTAATGGCAAACTGCACTTTATCATAAAAATTGTATTTTATTTGAACTATTTTATAACTGTTTGTTCCTGGCATGTTTAGAGTAATTACCACGGAAAGAAAATTGCTAGTATAGGCCTAGTCACTGCAAGTTGCTAAAAACTTTTTTTTGGTTTTCATACTATTCAAGTCAAAACAGTTTGTACTGTTGCCTTTCTCACTTACTATGTTGAATTCTACCTTACAAAACCCGCTGGTAAACAACAAGAATTCAGAGAGCTCAATTGCAGGTGAAACACAAAAACACTTTAAATTGGAGTGCAAAATGCAGTGTCACCAAAACATCCTCTCGTCACAGTAATAAATTACAATCCGTTAGCAACAGTACACAGCCAGCAAGCCAATTAGGGGGAGAAACTAAACCCCATCTATTACTGGCCCACTTATAGCAATGACCCAAACTATCAATACAAACACACTCATTCATATGTAGAGGCACACACCATCTACAGTGCATGCACATATACACTGTTAACACACGCAACTCAAACTCAGTTAGGCAGACATAGACGTTAATTGCAGAAGTGGAGAGCAAAGGAAAAGAAAGAGAAGGGATTCACATAGAGGAAGGAAGAGGGAGAGATAGGGAGAAAGGAAAAAGCTAATTTTCCTGTAGGAACGGAGCAGAAACGTCATGCTGTGTTTAATGGATACCCTGACAGTGAGAGACACAGTGAAGCAGGGTGAGGGTCAATTAAAATTTTCTTTTAAATTCTGCTACTTGAAATGCCTGGCTCCTGAAGTGAGGCTAAATTCACTCATTTGGAAAGGCTTTAGGGCCGTCCTCCTTCAGGGAAATGAGATGTGACTTACTGTGGTATATGAGCCGGAATCCCGCCGCCGTCACCTCCTGGTCGGAGTAGAATTCAAGCCACAGATAGTTGGAGGTGCTGGTGAGGGACAGACCTTGCATCAACGTGCCTGTGTAGGTGCCAAGGAGTGGGGCTGCACCGTCCTTACCATCATACACCTGATCCGAGACAGAGAGGGACATGATGAAAAGTTTTGCTGCTTATAGAGGATGTACTACCTACAATAAAGTACACTGATAATATTGAGAATTAATTATTAATACTGGAGAAAGAGAGTGACAATTAAAAAGAAGCAATTAATACTGTATATCCTGTTTTATATGGCACCTCTATTGCAAAACCAATGTCTTAAATGAGACCTGAAAATTAGATTGGAGTGACCTTAATTCCTCCCACTGATTTGATACTGTGCATCTTCTGATCTAATTAATCCATGCCGACTATTTTGAAGGTGTGAAAGAATACTCATTCTTTTTACATTATGATATTGGACATATTTCATCAATTGCTTTGAGTGAATAATAATGATGTTACTCAATATTGACATACTAAAATCCAATGAGGGATTAAAACCAGTGTAGTCTCAAAGCAAAGAGTAGATGCTTACATTGTTTTTTTGCAAAACACAATTGCATTTTTAATCTTTATTTGTTATTCTTTTTTAGCACAGATAGGTTTTGAACCATGCACCTCATGTAAATTATTTGTTGAAGATGCTCCTTTTAAATCTACAAGTAGTCTATGAATTTCGAGCAGTATATATATAATCTTTTCTGACTGACATCTGTGAAATAACGAAATGAAAGACGAGGCTTTGGGCTCTTCCTTTAAATACTACTGGGGCATTCTTTGTTTTGTTTTGTTTTTCTTTGAGTCAATTTAGCTCCAAAAGCATGTCTTTCCACATTTCATATGTTCACTAGATGACTGAGTACAGGAGATTGCTGTCTACACAATTCCATTACTAAAAGCACAGATAGCAGGATACAATGCTGTTAATTGAAGCATTAGACAAGACATCTGCATCCCAAAAAGAGTGCATTCCAGCTGTGAAGGGGGGACTACATAGTCATTTGCATCACATCTGTGGTGCTTACCAAATCTGTTAAAATGCCCTCGAGCAAAGAAACAAATCCTTTCAAGGCAAAACAATTCTGCACTCTGCCTGGTGCTCTCCACAACATTTTTCTTCTAGTTTCTTATGTTGTAGATAATACAAAGCACCGGGACCTGCCTCAAATACTGAACCAAACTAAAATATGAGACAAATTGATTTGACTTAGCTCTTAACACATGCCCTCTCTCTTTATTTGTTGATTGTCTATCTTCTGTCAACAAAGAGGCGCAACTGTATTGTGTCTTTACCTTGAGGATGTCACCTTGTGCGAGTTGAAAGGTGCTGGCAGTGATGTTGATGCCTTTCCCTGTTTGGACCTGAATGCTGTACACACATTCGTGGCTGTTGTCATAGTTCATTGGATAGTTTGGTGACAAAAGAACTCCCTCATTGTTGGAGACTGTCGACCCACACTCCGCTGCAAGAAAATCCACACATAGAGAGGATCAGTTAACCAACAAGAGGCTCTGCAAAAACACTTCCTAATCTCTACTAGATCTGGAATAAAATAAACACCCTGGAGTTAAGAGATATTATATAACTAATTAATTTGCATGTTACTAAAAATAAAAAGGTACAATCCATATGTGTTATTTGGCTGATCCTTATTACTGATTCAACCAAGTGACCATTTCTTTTATTACTTTAGTATTACAATAACCATTATCAGCAGCCACTGACACTTTGTGAAATGTTGAGTAGATTATTACACACAGTGTTAAAACATTAGTATGCGTTTAGCTACTCTGAATAAACGCATAAGCGCGTAAACAGACGTCAATATTTGCTTTGCATTTCTCGGCATGGTTTATGAATACCTAGCACACAAAACACTAATTTTTATGTATTTTTGTCCTTTAAAACAAGAGCATACTGACTTTAAATCTCACTAGCAACTAAAAGTCACTATATACCCTAGATAAATATTTTTCTTATTTCAATCCAAACAGTATTATCATGTCAAATTCATGTCATCATAGCACTGTTTTTCTAACACAGGTATGCCAGAGGCAGGGTTGTGCAAAAACATGTTAAGCACTCCATCACAGGACTTATGGGAATAATTCAGGTGACACAATGCCTTGACTATGACTCCTCTCACTTGTACCTGCCTTTGGTGCACCTTTCAGTGGAAGAGAGATCTCCCAGGATAGTTTTAACCTAGCAGTTCAGCACAGTATTAATCGCAGACCTGAGCTTTTACTTTTACTAAAGTAAATCTAATTCCACTGAGTTCTTGGATGTCCAATAAAATGTTTATGTCTGTGCTAAATTCATTTAAAACCTTAGATTGGCTAACAGGGTAAATCTGCAAAACAAATACTGTACATAAACAAGGAAGAAAAACAGAATAAAAGCAGCTGACCACGTACCCACACACCTTGGCAGAGGGGCACTCCACATGCGGCGGCCACCTCCCAAGCACACAATCTCCCTCGCCCCCTGTAGACGATAGCCTGTATTGCAGTGGAACACCAGAGAGTCACCGATTCCAAAACTGGAGCCTGTGTGCCAGCCGAACCGAGGTGTTCCAGGGTCCTGACAGGGTTCGAGATTGTACTCTGGAAAGACAATAGCCAGAACACAAACAGTTGCAAAAAATAAAAAAAGGCACACAGAAATATATTACAAATATTCTATTACAATGAGTTGTTAATTAATGTACACTCGGTATTGATAATCAGTCTGTTCTCATGCTCCTTTCATTGAAACACTTTGAAAACACATTCAGCCAAAACAAAATAATAATCAGAGCTTTTGGGAATGAACTGTCTTTCTCAAGGACACTTCATCAGGTTGGGATACAAAGATGTGTATAAGAGACAGCTGTTATCAGAAGGTAGTCATGGTGGTCCTCCAGGTGGAAGGAGTGAAAAGTGAATTGGACACCTTGGAGGAGAAAAAAAAAAAAAAAAAAAAGTTTAGAGGTTTTCAAGAAAATACAAAGGATCACGGATAAAGATACAGGGAGAGCTTTCAGTAGAATAAACAATACATGAATTTGACTTTTTCATGTCCATACTGACCCACATAAGGTTAAGAAAAAATCCATTTTAGAATATAATTATACTGTAGAGCACTGCAAATTTAAGGCAATGCCCTCAAGACTAATGTGACTATTCAATTTAAATTTTAGCTATAATTTCAAATGTCATTATCATGATTAAAGATACACTATTCATTTAGTTTTAGCTTGCCAAAACATCAATCTACAGAATGCATTTTCTTTTCATTAAATAATAGATGCTTTAATCCACAGCAGGACAAGGAACAGGCATACTGAAACGAATCCTGCCAAAATTATCATTCTAAAATGAAAAAAGGAAAATATTACATCTAAAAAAAAAAGAAGAAAAAAGGAACAGAAAATGACACAAAAAAGATGAAAAGCTTTTTCAAAGTGCACACTGAATAGAAAACTTAAAGTGAAAAGTAAAACAGTGAAAATTGAACATTTGATTTGCACTGATGGCCTTTTTTTCCCATTAATCTTCCATTTTCATTTTAAAAAAACTATGTAACTGAAGAACCACAGCCTGTCCACTAGTACATGAGCATGAGTCAGTGAGAAAAGAGAACATGATCAAATCTGCTACAAGAGCAAATAAAGTCTATTAATTGTGTCCAGGTTGGTCTAAAGGATTCTGAATTTTCTATCAAATAGACTATTATTTAGGCTTGAAAACCAGATCTAGGTCTGTATATCCTGCTTCTATTTTCCTACTGTAATAACAGTGAGACCCAGTAACATCATCATTTCATCCATGATGGCTGGTTGGCTGCTTTTCAGTACAATAAGCGCTGCCACTTTAATGCCATCTGTTGAATCTTTTTCAATATGACTGTATTACGTCCTTCACTATGTTTGGCTCACTTGATAAAAAAAAGGTCCCAAATGGTCATAAAATAAATAGCAAAACGAAATGATTGATTATGCTCTGTAAAACAGCAATTATATTACAGAGAGTAAAGGCAAATGATCAATTAATCAAGAGCCATTCCCATGAGGGGACATCCCAAAATTTTAATACAGTAGGTATGGGATGTTGGCAATTACTGAGTGGAATAGTTATATAGAAACTATCCCAAAAGATGAATTTGTCTTCTAGTCCATAGCCACGGGATAAAAATACACAAGGTTAATCACTGCCATAATTAAAAATGTATCATCTGTTTTTACATATAAAGCAAGAGCTTTATAATTTTCTTCACGTAGCAGAGAAGCTTGATGACAGAAGTGTTTCAGGGAGAGTAGATGGAAATCTGAACACATGAGTATAATGAAACCCATATAAAGAATATATAAATTATGTAGGACATTGAAAGTAGTACAATGGCTTTTGGTTAGTTCACTAACCCAGCATTCCGGTACTTGTACAAGTATTGCTGAATGAGAAACTTTAGTGGGAACCTCATAGGTTTCAAAAATGTTCCATTGTAAAATGATGGAAACCAGAGTAGAACTTCAGTGGTTTGACTATTATTTTGTGCTCTTATCAGAGGTACCTCTCGATGTCAAGGTCTGAGAAGTGATACCTGAACTTCATTGGTTTTCACTAGAACTTGCTCTCTGAATTATGAGACCTTGCCTTTCTGAATCATATCCTACTGAGTAAATTTGCCACAGGTGGACTACACTCAAAATTTATTTATAAATTAAAATAATTTAAAAAATGTGTAAAAGCTTATTATGTATAGGCGAGGTCTATGTAGAAGCCTTCTCAATTTGCAATTTATGTTTGTAAATGAAGTTTGATTGCCCCACACTAAATTCATTAGGCATTCTGAATAAATTTTGACTATAATTAGTCAATTAGTTTGAAGTTTTCATCATTCAGAGTTGTCTCTCTTCTTCTTGTCCATCATTCTTCGGTTGTTGATGAAACTGAGTTTCATGCCTCCTTTTATTGTTGAAAGTCATTCTTAAAGTGTAGGTTTGAAAAAGTATGTGAACCCCGCGGCTAATGACATGAACAAAAGCTAATCGACATCAGGAGATAGTGAACCTGGAGTCCAGTCAATGAAAATTGGAGGTGTGGGCTAGAGCTACTTATAAAAAAGAAAACCACTTAAATATTTTTGCATTTGCTATTCACAAGATGATACAGCTACTGGCATCTTTTAGGGTGGAATGTCTTCTTGAGTGTTGCTTGATGCATGATTAATGGTTGGAAATCAATCAATACACCTTAAATGTCAATGTTACAACTTTGACCATTTCATTTGTTTTGTTAGTTCTCTACATGACAGACTCTTTAGTCGCTCCGGTGGCTCCGGCAGCTCTACACCTTTGGTTCCATCATAATGTTCTACACGGTACAAAACAATTTGACCCTGGTTTCATGTAAAACATCGGGGAATTGCTTTACACGGTCTTTAACAGTAATGTTTGTTGGTAAATGTGAGACGTGCATGTCACACAGGTCTGCAGCTTCACAACATGCTTCAGAACCAGAAACAGGGAAGTGAGTTTGGTGACGTACATCAAGTTTTTGCGGGAGAGTGGTGATTGATTCAACTTGGTGGAAACTACGATGATTCTTTTATCGAAATTGTGGATAAGTTGCTGTGATTGGACAAAAATGCAAGGTCGAGCAGAATTCACAGGGATTGGTTGAATTTGCATTAATAATTGCAATCACAACATTGCAACTTTCTGAAGGGGACTGATCAACATATTTTAAACAATAGGCCAAAACGGTGTTTATGCAAAACTTTTCCAAAACATTCAGTTAATTCCAAATCATTCTTAGGCCTGGAAAACAGTTTTTCTAATTTCCTAACTTTTCCAGGAATGTCATGACTGTGGGAACCCTGTTAATCAGTCCAAAAAGAGAAACTGTCTATAAATGGAAATGGTTCAGTACTGTGGTTACATTCCCCACAGGCGGGCATCCAGCTAAAATGATTTCACTTAATTTTTTTACGAGCAATATAAATGTTGTTCTATAAAAGGCATGAAAATATTATAATTGTGTGTTATTCACACACTTTTCTCACCACTGTATATAGCAAGAAAAAGAACTGAGGAGGATTTAAACATAAATAAGATACCATTTGAGGCAGAAATTAAAAACTGCTGAATGTTATTTTTATGGTGTCAAACTATTCAGAGTGGAGGGATTACTGACGGTGAGACTTCAACCATCAAAGGTGACTCTTTAAAGGAACTAGACATGCTAGATTTGGATCAACTGACAATGTACAAAGAGTACAATATGGCATTTCAATGGGTCTTAGAAGAGGATAACAAGAAACACTACGGTAAAATACAGAGATAATACAGTTAAGTGCTGGGGCACTGAGATAAGCTCAGTGTACTTTTCAAATGATAATGAATATGAACGTCTAGGAGAACTGGTTACTGATCACATGACAGACAGTGATAACAGAATAAAACTAATAAAGTGAAGAATAATTTGTGAATAAATCTGAGATACCAGAATTCTCTCACTAGGTGAACCACTGAAATGTCAAAGCTGTTCATTAAATGAGGTAAGAGAAAAATGTATAAACTGCAATTTCACCTGACAGTGTAAAGTACTATCCAAATGGGGAATGTATGAAGCTCCCTACTGCACAACATTTGCTCAAATAAGTACAATAAGTGGAACAACTGCTGATAAAGAGGAGCTACAAATTCAACTGCATTCTATGATAGTAGAGCACACTTTAAAAAAAAAAAAAAAAAAAAAAAAAAAGCAGTTAATTTTTCAATAAGTGAACACCTCAGACTGTAATATTATCCCTACATACAGTCTGGCCAGCTGCCCATGATGAAAAAAGTCACTGCATTTAAATTATCTTTGCTCAAGTAAAATATATGCACTTCTCACTTCATAATAATAAATCCTTGTAATGTTCTTGGAACCTGATGAGGGTGTGTCGTTTTAATTTATCGTTTCATAATTTGGCCATTGTTAGGACTGCTTAGTGTTTTAAGAGCTTGGTAAGGACTATAAAGATAAATGTTCTGTTACTGATGTGTAGTATGTGAATAAAAAATAAATAAATAAATATAAAAAGTTATTTTAGTACACACTGAATGTACACTTGAATGTATCATTGGTAATTAGTGGGGTTTTCCTACCTTTTCCATGGCTGACTTCTACAGTCCATGTACAGTTGAGAGAGTTAGGATACAGCTCTGGGTACCCAGGTGATAAAATTATCCCTCCAGGTCCTCTGATATCCCCACCGCATGATGCTGAATAGAAAGGGAAGATAATGAATGATAACTGTTGCTGAAAAAAATGAAAATTGTAAATGAACCAATAAATCCTTCACCTGAAGACAGAGGAGCGATTTAAATGAATAATGCATTTGAGTCATATCACATCCTGTCCTGCTATTTTTATGAATACCTGTAATTCTGCCAACATAATGTTTTTTTCTTCTCTCCCTCTCTCCAAACCAGCCCAGCTGCCTAGCAGGACAATAAATTATTCATTAATTCAGTTATGCATCCACATTTTCTTCTCCTATGGTATCTTAAACTGAATGTCGTCAAAAAACATGATAACCCATTAAAGATAACTACAATACACAACAACTAACAAGTATATTCATCAAATTAGAGTATCTGGATTTATTTTGATTGTGACTTGAAAGTGTTTTAGCATTTTTTCCCAAATAGAAACAATCATCTCCGCACAGCGTCCAACTACTTTTCAGTTTGGAAAGATAATCCAGTTGAAACCCACTGTGCAGAGTAGTTACAGATGAGGTGATAAGGACCGTTGTCTAAATGAACAACACTAATGTCACCTCAGTAATATGACTCTCATGCATGTTGACTATTGACATATAATTTACTGCCAGAAAGCTCCTTATCTCATCATAGGGCGTTAATGAGATAGATCTCTACCCTTGTTGGCTGCTGGGGATCAGGAGGTTAATGCTAGATCCGCCTGAAGGTTAACTGGTCTAAGTGGATATTGTTCAAACCTGCAACCGTTCTCTCATGCTGTCATTATGCTTCAGCTAAAAGGTCAATTCACATAAAGGGCACTGCTTTTTAAATATAGCATTTATGAAATTTGACAAGCTTCATTTTTTAACTCTTTGTGTTTGTGTGTGTGTGTGTGTGTGTGTGTGTGTGTGTGTGTGTGTGTGTGTGCGCATGCATGTTCTTCGGCCTGAACGCCCTAAGCGTGGCATTGCAGCCAAATGCCCGGATGCTTTCCTCAAAACAGAAATTGCTGACAAATATTAGCAGTAGAACTCTTGTTCATGTATATATTTTCAAAGTAATGAATGTCAGATGATGTTTTGGAGGCTCGCTGTGATGCCTGAGGCTCCACAGCTGCACACATCCACCCTCCTCTTCTCTTCTCTCCTTCCACCCTTGGGCCCTCCAGTGAGCACAACACATCAAGGCCTGAATCCTTACCCACCAACAAAATTATATCAAATATTTTATTAATAAGCCGAAATTACATAAAGTCATTAAAAGTGGATGAGTACATTTGGCAAACAATCTACTTCAGAGGCTCCATAGGCAGAGCGCCAAGGCATTTGGCACAAGTCTGGCACATACCTAGGCAAGAAAAGGCTCCAAGATATAAAATGAATTTCGTGACAACCATTGGGCTGAAGCTGGATAACACAGCACTGTATCATATGCATGGTTGCATGTATTTTATTCATTACATTCTTTCAACTGAGTGATCTGTGATTAAAGGACATCATTTACGGTTTGTACACTGCAGCTATAATTGCCACAATTGTCCTTCAGTGTGCTTCTAACTGGCACAAAAGGCAAAAACTGTACAAAGGCAACCCAGAAAGGGAGATTATGTGAGAGATCAAAACTATCAGGAACATGCTGAACTTCATGCTTTGAAGTTGAGCATACTCTGTCTTCCGCATTAAAAGATTCATAACACTCCAGGTAAGTCGTTCACACAAGGACTGAAGTCTATTTGCTGAATAAAAAGCATTTGGAAAAGCGTCTGTCTGGCCATTCAGACCTGCTGTGGACAACCCATAGCCACTTACACTTGTGCCATTATCTCTTTCCAACAAGGCCATGTTTTTTGTTTGTTCATTCGTTTGTTTTTGCTTTATTAGGTTTGAGAATAAATACAGCATTGGGAGAAGCTGCACTAAGAACCGAGTTACCTTTTGCAAAATTAATTTAAAAACCTCTTGGCAGTTACTAGTGGCAGCTTTCCATGAGTATTTGTGGCTAGATTGGCTTTGTATACTTACTGTGTCTGTAAACAGAATCTTTATTTGAATTCTCTCAAAATAATGCTGGCATCCTAATGAGCTAAAATTTAGTGATGTATAAAATTCAATCAGGACTTCAAGTCATAATAAGGTCAATTATTAGATAGACTTTCAATGACTTGTCACATTCATGGAGTGCTTCAAGGACAAGAAGGTTGGTCTTTGTATTTTAGGGTCATTTAGCTCTAAGGTGTTCAAAAGAACCATATCATGTCATGCAGTGTCTTCCAAAGTCATTTTAAGAGCATAAAAAACAAAATAGTATTAAATAACATCTGTTAAAAATATGATTATCATTCACTTATCAAAATAGCAAAGTTACTGAATTGATTTCATATATGTCACTGATCCCAGTGCTGGAATGCGCTACACCAAATTGAACACTTCCGTATACATACCATCACATGAGGGCAGTGGGTGGCTCCAGAAGTGGTTCTTCTCACAAACGAGTGGTTCGTCATGGCTCAGCCTGTATCCTGGGTCACACTGGAAGGAGACTGTGGAGCCGATGGACAGGTCGTGGCCAAGCCGTACGCCATTGACTGGTATACCAGGATCCATACAGGAGTATGTGTCCAATGTAACCACTTAAGAAATTAAGAACAAACAGTTATTTATTGAATGTTTTTTGAGACGAATGTACATCTCTGCTTTGGAAACCCAATTTAACTACTGTTGAGTTTTATTTTTCTAGTATGTCAGTGATGACCAGGCCACATGTTTTCAATATGGGTACGTAATAATTAAAGCATTATTTTGCAAGTGACTGTATGTTTTGCCACTCTGACACACAGTATGTCAGATTCTGTTGAGTTTTTTTTTTTTTTTTTTTTTTTTTTTTTTACAGTAGACACCTGCTCTTAAGACTGTTGAGCTACTGAGGTATATATGTAAATCATACAGCTTTAATGAAACATGGAATTCTGTTTTTGCAATCATTAAAAAGTCTAAGCTACATTCATACAAAAACGTGCTGACAGGATCTTTGATGCGATAACAATCATCAAAACAAAGGTAGGTAGGTCTCAGATCACATACAATATAGAGAAAGCTTTCGAAAGTAAGAAATTTACTTTAACTTTTATTTTGACTTTTAACTTTAAAAATGAATGCCTGCTTGAGCATGCTTACTCAAAATGGGAAAAATATTTTACATGATTAACACAAGACACTTCACAGAAAAAGTGACATTTCACACATTAGCAAAGGCTGTTTTATAAAACAACACAGTTGAGACTTTGAAGAAAAATGCAATAATGCAATGACTGCTGTGATGTTTGACAGTTTTTTCTGAATAATCTTGATAGATTTGTCAGTTCCTCTAGTGTTAAAGAAAACCTGGTTTCATCTTCATGCTTTCCCTTTTTTGTTAAATTCAAGCAAGTCACCCACTGAGAGAAGGTCAAAAGTACATGTTCTAGGCTGTGAGTAGGAGTACAGGGCAGTAGTTTCATGGGGAGAAAGAACAGTTGGTAAAACCTTGTTGAAACTGCACACATAAACTCCTTTCCTACATGTGCTGGACCACCACTTCTGGTTGTCATAAAAAATATTTTTTTACACTGGTTTTGCTCCTAGAATGAACTGGTTGTAGTGCCGGCTTCATCTTAATCTTCAGCAATCCAAACTGCAAAGAGATGCCCTTGTTTTTCCCTGTGATTTCCAGGACTGCTGTTTGGATATCTTCCAAGTGGGGTTCCCTTGATGCACTAAAAATATGCTGATTTTAGGCCCTGATTAGCAACAGTTGTGTAAATAGTCATCAGGTCATAAGTGGGTAGGCTATTCTAAAAGAGCATTATCAGAAACTGTATTTTTTTATTTTTCAATTGTGCTCTCTCAATTAGTTGTGTTGTTTCACAAACAATAATTAATTAATTAATTAATTAAACAATAAATAATTCATATACATATTTGATACTTACGGCTGCATTTTTTTTTGATAAAGTTAAAATGTGTCACACAAAAATCACAATCATTTTATTTTTTCATGCCAAAAATCCTCCAAATTATAATCATGACTAATATCAGAAGCAGAATATCTGCCAAAATGATCACAAATATGATTTTCTTTGCTTATTGTTCAGCCCTAATTAGGGCTTATTGTAAGATCTAAGGTTCAACACTCTGAAATAAATTCCAGTCCACTAGGAGACATGTAGGTATGCTAAAGGCCCTGCCCAGGTTCTCTTTTTACCATGTGAAATCGCACTAAAATAATATAGTTTTAATGTGCAGTGTATAGTAATGGCCTTGGTTATACTATATGGTTTGTGAGCTATAGTTTACAGTCATCAACATTAATAATCGCACAACAGCCCAGGCTGAATGATTATTCATGTGCAGTAACAGGGCTCCTTTGCTAAGTCTCTATAGAAAACTTGTCTTGCTCTCCTAAAATACTACTATTTTAGAAAGTAAAAAACCTATGAATTTTATATACATATGGGCGGGAATGGGTATGAATTTTATCAAACAAATGTTACATAAACATATTAGAGAAGTAGAGCACTCATTGATCACTGCTGGTACTGGCCTCTATGGTGCAGGAATTTGGTGGAAAAAAATTAATCATCCCCATTCATCCCTATTCATATATTTGTAAATCACAAACAAGAAATATGCTAAAATAATAATATATAAAAAAATACAATGGCCAGGAGTGAAGTTAGAGAAAACAAACTGAATATGTGAGTCGACATAGGATTTGATAACATTTTGGAGTATTTTTGGTAACCGACTAGCTCTTATAGCTATTAAATACAATTGGAATGATGCAGTGTTTGTGTGCCTCAGTTTACTCACAGCATAATTCACTATAACCCTATTTCGTAAGACAAATTTTACAAATGAACTAGGCTGGGTTTCCCCAAAGCATTTCAGCAGTAATATATGTCCTAAATTCCAATGGAAGAAGCTAATATGATCTTACTGTTATTGCTTTTCGATAGCCTCATCAACGAAAGAGAAATGCACTTGAGAGTGAAACATAATAAGACAAAGGCACTTGTGGTCTGCTTTCAGTCAATAATACAGACATAATAACAAACTCTGTCTTATGAATCACATCTGAGTGACAAGGGTAATGGTGGTAGTGCAAACAATCGTGAAAATATATCACACTATGTCCAGAGTATTTTTTCTATTTGATTTTTCAAAGACTACAACTCCATGTATAGTGAAGTGGGGAGAAAGAAAAGACACAAACCCCCCATGAGAATGTAAGATTTGTCCCGGTATGCCCAACAGCCAGTGCAACCCTGAGGGTAATTATTAAGGGTACTCGATTATAAACCTGAGAGCATTAATAGTTCCCTTCCCTAGCCCAGATTTTCTTAAGCAGTCTTAAGTCTTAACCTCTCACACAACAGGTCCTGCTAACATGCTAAGAGTGGGGTTTTTAAAGTGAAGTAATCATGTGATGAATTAACATCAGTTAACAGATAACATAACATTCAAAATTGCTGTGTTGAGCTTGGGCTCTCTCCAAAAGCAGTGTTTAAGATTCTGTTGTCTCAATCTTCAACTTTTATCTCAAAACCAAGTGTGAATAAATGAATTTCATCCCGAGAACCAAAGCTCATTGAGCCAAGTTGTTATAATAATACTGGTGCTCTTGTCATGTAATTCACCTGAAACACATCCTCAACAGTTTGGTCTTGACACATAGTTTCAGAAACTTTATGAAAGTGTTAGAAGAATGGCAGACCAAAGTAAATACAGTGTCATTAACCACAATTTACTTAGTATACTTAGTTTAATTAATTTAACATATCTAATTTGAAATTAATTAAATATTTTTTTAATACTATGAAATAAATACTACTACATAAGTACTAATTAAGTACTATGAATATCCGTATATTGTTTGAAGACATTTTGCATGCATAACTTTTAGTTTTGCACTGCATGCGGAGAATAGCAGTGTACTCACCTTCATAGAAGATCTTGAAACCGCTGTTTGATCGACTGTTATCAGTGGTAAAAAGCAGGTACAGGAAGTTACTGCTACTGAACAGGAACTGAGGGACCTGGGTGCCATTAAATGAGCCAATCAGAGGAGAGAGCAGGTTGGGGCCATCATGCACTTCCAGGAAGTCATAGCTGAGTTCAGTTTGAAACCTTAAAAGTAAGAAAAGAAAAGAGGGAGTTACAGTAGTAGATTATTTGTAACAATACCTGTAGTTTGACAGATTAAACAGTTTGAAGCTATTTGGCCTGTTCTGTCCACAGAGAAAATATTCTACTTAAAGGAGCCTGTGTATATTCTCATTTGTCCAGGTCATAGTATCCTAAAGGAGTTTTTTTAAATCGAAAACAACTGGACTAGGTTATTTGTCTGGGAAGACGTTTCACCTCTCATCCAAGAGGCTTCATCAGTTCGTGTACGCATCTGACCAGGCTAGGACTGGTCCTACTTTCTGGTGTGGAGACCCAGGTATTTAACCTCTTGTGGGCGTTCACAAGGATGATGATGTCACTGGTTCCCTTTTGTGCTCCAAGTGTCAACGACAGTCGTTTGCATGACTGTCGTTGGTGGAAAATTGGTTTCGACTTCGTTAGTGCTCTATTGTGTTACAACGACAGTTGTAACACAACACAAAAATGTGCCCTAACACAAAATGTTGTGGTGTTGTGGTGTCTGAGGAGGTCTCAGACACCACCTATCTCCAATTTACAATGCTGCCCTTTCATCCCTTCCCAGGAGACTCAACAATCTAGCCTCCAAGAATAACAACTGTTCACAAGTGGCGAGTGACTCCAACGACTGTCGTTGTAACACAATAGAGCACTAACGAAGTCGAAACCAATTTCCCACCAACGACAGTCATGCAAACGACTGTCGTTGACACTTGGAGCACAAAAGGGAACCAGTGACATCATCATCATCCTTGTGAACGCCCACAAGAGGTTAAATACCTGGGTCTCCACACCAGAAAGTAGGACCAGTCCTAGCCTGGTCAGATGCGTACACGAACTGATGCTCTCATCAAGAGGCTTCCTCTTGGATGAGAGGTGAAACGTCTTCCCAGACAAATAACCTAGTCCAGTTGTTTTCGATTTAAAAAACTCCTTTAGTCTACTTAAAGGAGATAAATAAGAAGACATTGCATACACAGAAAGTTAATGCAATAGTATAAGATCAATGAGTTTCTTGGAAATCTGACATGGTATGGATCTGTGGTCACCCTCGGGTCTCTACATCATCAAACAAGTGACATCTGCACAGAGTTCCAATATCACTATTACTATTGTGGAAAAACACCTTCAGACATGCCTCTTTATGTTACTGATGTAAAGAGCTTAGAAAAAGAAACGTATTACCTCCTGTATAATGCCAGTATGAACTGCATGAACTAAACATAGGAAAACTGGCTCATTTCAAGGAAAGGAGAGGCAAAAGACTTTGGCCCATTTCACAAAAATATCACAGCGAAAGTAGCTCTTTGTTGCCATACAAAGGAATGTTTCAGCACAGACAATGTGATGATTATAAAATATGATAATTTTATGGTTTTGCTTTTTTATGTTAGGAAATAAACATCTTAAAGCAAAACTATTTTTTTTCTTTTTATTATAGCACTCTAAGGAAGTGAGCGAGAGCAAGTAAGCGAAATAAAGAATTACTCGAGGCTTTCAACATTTTTGGAATATAGGTCCAGGTTTGCATTCCACCTCCTATGACTTTCTGTTTCTAACTCAATGGCTTACAGGATTAATGGTATCACTTCTGTGTTGCACATGTACAGTATGCATGTAAATCTGCCTGTAGTAAACACATGAGGTACAGTATGTGGACGTACGTACATAAGGGATTGCATGCCGTCTCAGTTTTTATCTGTGACTTTGTGCAAGTGTGTGTATCTTTGATTCCACGGCTGAGTTGTTGCAGCACTGTCATACAAACCTGTCAAAGCTGATCTTGATGGAGCGTCCTGGTTCGGCCTCAATGACCCACTCACAACTCAGGGAGTCTTTGTAGTAGCCTGGCCACCCCGGGGAGAGGATGACACCAGATGGCCCTGAATAGTGGCCCCCACAAGGAGCTGGAGGAGCAGAGAGGTGGAGGAATGGTGGGAAGGATGGGGAGGATAAAGATATAAATTAAAGATATAAATAGATTGAAGGGTCGGGAGGGTGGTAGACAGAACAAATACAAGGAGAGGAGAGGAGGAAAAAAGATGGAGAGGAAAAGCTGTTTTAAAGAGGATACCACTCAGTAATCTTTTTGTACCAACATGAAAAAAGCTAAAAAAAAAATGAATATAGGATGAGTCACCAAAAGACTCAAGTTACACAAACACCTGAAAATAAGATAAATGTAGCCCAGTTTGGGTGGACTCTGAGCTGCTGAGCTGTTCCACATAACCCACTCACTATTTTATCAAAATTCCTTCAGTTCTTTTTTCTTTCCTGACTCCATAGTTTTTGACCTATCTGTCCAACAACATCACATTTATTAGCTATTCCAATTCAGTACCTTCACATTTGGGAATGAGTCCACTCCACATCACCTTGCCTTCCTCCAGATGGCATGTGATGGTGTCAGCCCCCTGCGTTTTGATGAAGCCCTCCTCACAAACCACAGAGATGGAGCTTCCCAGCTGGAAACTGTCCCCAAAGCGCCTGGCATTCAACGGTATGCCAGGGTCAGGGCACTCATTACGGCCAAAAGCTTGTAATGAGAAGAAAGAGAACAAGATCTAGTGACAAACGCTCTTGTGTGAATGAGGAATGGGGTCTGTGAGGAGTAGGGAGATAAGGGAAATGAATGTAGCTGTCATTGGGAGATTTTTTTTTTTTAAAAAACTAAGAGGTCTGCTCTGCACACATGAGGGTGACAATAGCCTCTGTCTTCAGAACTTGTTGTGCCTCGTCAGGAGAAAAAAGAATTACAATGATACAATGGTGCTTTAATAGGCAATGAGGCATGAGAGTTAAACACTGAGTGCACTGTCATAAATGCACTTTAGGTCCCTATAGAGTACATAGAAAAGTTTTTCCTAAGAAGAAGAAGAGAAAAAAAAACAAACACATGAAAGGGACTATGGTATCGATTTTGAAGAACATTGACAAAAATTACAAGTACTGTTGAACTTAATTTCCTCTTATTATTCATAACATACAGAATATAACTACTTTGCACATGAATTAAATCTTTTTTAAATGATATTTATTTCTGATAGTACAGTGAGATAGACAGGAAAGTCAGGGAGAGAGAGAGAGAGAGAGAGAGAGAGAGAGAGAGAGAGAGAGAGAGAGAGGGGATGACATGCAGCAAAGGGCCGTGGTTCAGACTCAAACCCATGGCCACTGCGGTTAACTAAGCCCATGTGGTATGCACTCTACCAGGTGAGGTGCCCACGGTGCCCACTGAGGCGTCCACATTAACCTCCTAAGACCCGAACTCTTGCATGGCGTGCATTTTTAATTTCTCTTTGCTATTTAGGCTGATTGGGACCTGAGAAAAATGATGTCCACATATGAGGACATTAGTTTTAAATTTCGATTACTGAGTGGCAGTATAATATCCTCATATGTGGTCACCAGGCCCTTGTTGAGAAAAAGTTAGTATTGTGGTCTAGAGAACCCAAAATGTGAGGTCCACATATGTGGACGCCAGGTCCTAGGAGATTAATTACATTTCTAAAGAGAATTACCGCTGCTTTAGAAAATTGTTTTTAAATAGTGTACAAATTCAGGAGGTCGGATGGTCAGTCTAAGATAAATTACTAATCATGCCACTAATTCCTAACCCTAAAAAGATAATGATGGACTCATGTATCTGTTTAAAAATGCTTTACTATGATATGATTGTTTGAATTAAACAGATCAAATAGTCACTTACTGCTATAGGTAATATTGAACCCCCTTCCAGACATGGAGTGATCAGCCTGAAACTCCAGCTGCAGTACATTGCTGTTGGATGTCAGGTGTGAAGGAACTTCGGCCCCTGAGAAGCGTCCCAGTATTGTGGCTCCTGACTGGTCCCCATCTTTGATTGTGAGGAAGTCATAGGGAGGCTCCAGGTCAAAGTCATTGAACGCCAGGTGGATTCTGGAGCCCGGCTCAGAGATAATCAGCCACACGCAGTTGAGGTTGTTCCCATAGCCTTCTGGGTAGTCGGGAGACAATACCGTCCCCATCGGAGCAGTGAAGTTGGAGAAACAGGGGACTGTGTGATGGAGGGTGCAAAAATATATTAGCAATGATAAAAACTTCCCAAAAATCCCAGGTGAGGCAATTTGCTTTACAGCAACTTTGACAATCACATGACAATCCACACTGTGGATTCTGCCATGGTAGGATCAGGCTCAAAGATCAGTATAGAACAATGTCAGCACTGTATAACTAGCTCAGCAATCATGAGACAGCACTGGTCCCATGGGTGCTGAGTAGTTGGGGAAACATGAAACATTTTAAGAGAGTGGAGCATAGGTAGTGTACAAAAATACAATATAGGTGCCAGGGATACTGCACACTGTCCCAATGGACACAGTTAACTTGAAGAAACGGAAGACTAGGTTTTTGTTATGGATATGGGTTAGGTATAGTGAAACTTACAGGAGGGATTTACATTGTCTTGAAAAAAGGACAATGTCCAGTATTATGCAGGGTTTCCTTCTCCAGAATATTTGTATAGTACAGCAGTGTGTATCCTACTTTCTACTTTTTCAAATCAACCCAAAACAACAAGGCAAGCATATGCTATCAATTTCACATTTTATATTATGTATATTGCTGTTTACACACAATGCACTGCATGGTCATTTAACAACACCGTAATTAATCCTCCAGTAGTTTAGTGTCATTGTGAACTTTCCAAACGCATAAGTAATTGCTTCATTAGCTGTCATGAAAAAAATCCCGTATTGGACTCACATATGCAGATGGGGATATTAGCCGACCACTGATTGTTGTTCTGGCAGGTTATCATCCTCTCCCCGATGAGCTCGAATCCAAACTGGCATTCAAAGCGCAGAACATCTCCATTTAAAAAGCCACTACCCTCTTGGTAGCCATACAGAGGTGTACCAGGGTCACCACAACTCTCTTTGTCAATTTCTGTGGGTGAGAGGAGAAGAAGAGGGGGGAGGAATGGAAATGGGTGGGGATTAAGTCAAGCCAAGTCCTTTGAGGTACTTTTTTTCTTTAATATTATCTATAAAGGTCCAGGTGAAGAGTGTGAGAGCCTGGTTAAGGACTTTTTTTTCCAGGAGAGAGGGAAGTGAGTGAGA
This sequence comes from Seriola lalandi dorsalis, assembly GCF_002814215.2. NCBI lineage: Eukaryota > Metazoa > Chordata > Actinopteri > Carangiformes > Carangidae > Seriola > Seriola lalandi. Next base: position 116,670 of record NW_019524889.1, on the reverse strand, counting down.
GACAGGCAAACAGACAGAAATGCATACAGGACTAGCTGAATGAGACAGTCACAGACATAGATATGAACACAGACAGTGAGAGACGATATCAGCACTAAAGGCCTACGTACCTTTATAGTTGATCTTGAAGCCAATCGAGCCCACACTCTCATCAGACTGGAGATGAAGCCACATCTGGTGGGACATGCTGACAATCAGGTCTGGGACAAAGCTCCCAGTCAGCCTGCAGACAGGGCAACAAAAGAGTCACTGAGGTATCCAAATACACTTTTCTAACATTAACTCATCATGCAATTTAATGTTGAGACTTTCTAAAGTCTTATGAAATGAAGTGAAAAAAAACTGATGCATACTTTAAACAATCATGCATAAAAGTTACCATAGAGCATCACAATGCACTGTATGTAAAAAGTAGACCTTCATTTAAATGGTGCAGTTTTTCAATTAAATCAGGGTTCTTGGCATAATGTTGCTTTACAACAGTATGTACATGTACAAAAATGTACATCTAACAAGCTTTGCATCATTTGACTTACAGTAGAATAATATATCCAATGAGGTTTTATAATACTTACACTTGTATTATTGTTTTCGAGTCACCTACTTCCCCTCCATCTCCAATGGTTAGTGAATCATACCCAATTTCAAGGTCAAACTCTTCAAAGTTGATTTGAATAACCTGTTGTGAAATACAAAATAAATTGCCTTTATAATATGTTCTTTGCTAAGTGCTAACATGCAGCAAGGCAATCGTTGGAGTGCTGCCGAACAGGCTAGTCGTTGGCACTGGATCAAGAGGAGAGACATCACCTGGACCCCTAAACAACAGCGGCAGCAACAGGGTGAGTAGAGGGAGTTAAAGCAGGGGGGGGGCGCACTTAGGACGCCAGATGTTGCCGATGAGCCCTCTGGAGGTGTTGTGGGCCTGTCAATCGAAACCCCTATGAAGGAGGGTGCCCACTTGATGACCCCAATGAAGCAAATTAAATACTAAGAACCAATCATAGTGAAGCAATTTTAAGAGTCTGAAATTATTAATTGCCTGTCCACATTACCCCTTGCAATACAAGCTGTCAAAAGTTATACAATTTTTCCCTTAAAAGTATATAACATCACAAAAGATGGCATATTCACTAATCAAACAGGCAACATCTGCTTACACTAATAATCATCATCATGGAAAATTTTGTCTACTGCAAAGACATTATGCAATAAAGCTACATTATCTCAACCTACACTTTGCCTGCATGGATTATTGATGAATGTATGGATGTGGCATCAGGCATCAGTGTTTTATCTGTTGATGACAAACATATGATGGCATCCTCTGCATCCCCTTTTCTGGCAATGGGGAGGGCAATGGTTGCACATTATCCATGTGTAACAGCCTCATTACAATGCACACATAAGCATAATTACCATAATAACACTAATGGACCAAGTTTCAGTGCCAAGTCAATGGCTTGTTTGCCTTGGAGAGGGCACGACGGCACAAAGCTATGGCAGTTGCCAATCGTAGTGAGTTCTGAATGAGTGTTACTTGGTTGGTTATTGTTTATTAGCAGGATAGCACTGAGCTGACACCCCTGTGTATATGACTCACTGGACAGAATACCAATAGAGACAAATTTGATGTAGAAGAGCAGTAATGACCATTAGGAAAACAGCTTTGACCTCTTCACTTTGGGGAAAAGCCAGTCTCATTCAATCATTATTTCTCTCCATTTCTGTTACCCCAGATGAATGAAGCAAATCGCTCAACTGCCAACAGTCACGGTCAAACTGGCAGTCCAATGAGAACTGAAATGCAATCCACTGCAGCTACGTATATTGATGAGGGACAGCAACAATGAACTTAAGTCAAAATATCTGCATTTTCTATGTAACCTTTTCCTACCTCGGGCTGCCCTTGCAATTAATAAAGCATGCATTCATAAATACAGATACAGGAAGGAAATGCCTGGACAGTAATGAGGAACACATGTTTAGAAAAAAACCCAACTGGGGCATCACACCATATTACTTATACTCTTCTTTAAGTCCTTTCTGGGATTTCTTCAATATATTAAAACAGAAAATAAAAAGCTATTTATCATCTTTATAAATACCATATTTACAGTGTAAAGAGACTACACTCAGTTAAAAGATTTTTTTTTAAATTTACTTCCTAATGGGCTTTGCAGGTAACAATGGCAAACACTTTATCTTTGATGTCAGATTGTTATTTTCACCAAGTTTAACAGTAACCACGGGTTATCATACCTCTAGTCTATATCTACAATAGGTGGCCTTTTAATCTTGGAAACAACTTTATTTATGCTGTAAAGCCGATGTGAAAAGGTGTGACACAAAACTCATGGTAACTATGCACTGTGTGGATTGTATCCCCATTTACTGCTCAATTTAGACATCTGAAGAGGAGAAAAATTAATTAGGATGCAAAGGCCAGTTAGTGGTGGTTGCCCACATGACAACAGTAGCTGTGGGTTTTCATTAGACTTGGTCCAAAAGCTAATACTTCAAAGCTAGAAAAACAAAAGAGCCCTGACTCTGTTCTAATACCTTGTTTGGATCGCTGGCAGTAATGATCCACACACACTGGGAGTTACTCTCATACTGGATAGGGAAGTTAGGGGACGTAAAGGTCCCTGATGGTCCCTGTAGATTCGACCCACACGTTTTCACTGTAACAGTATAAAGATAAACATGACGACACAGATAGACAGATTCAAAACATCTTTGAACATTAAAAAAAATATAGAATACAGTGTACATAGTATAAATTCTCTACAAAACCTAGAGGTCAGTCCTAGAAATTTAAAATTTACAATAAATATTGATGCAAAGGGTGCTCGGAAGGCAGGGTAATAATTCCTGTATTACAACATGACAGAAAGGAAATGTATTGTTTGCACAAGTAGAGAGAAGGTCTATTAGCGGCATTTCCATTAATCAAATTCTAAAAGGTGCTCCAGGTATTATGAAACATAGAAAAACAGGCAGAGCATTTTGGAATTAAAAAGGAGAGTGCTGCAGCAGAGGCTTTCATACATAATTAACAGAAATGAACTTTCCTCTATCTGCATAGAGCCTATATCCAGAGGCACTGCCTTAATCAAACTGTTTTATTAGCTTTTCAGAAGCCTTACTCACCCTTGCAGACAGGTCTATGGTCGCTCCAAGCAGCGAAGACTTCGGCAACGCGCTGGCAGGTAATCGTTTTGGAACCCTGCAGCACATGGTCTTCATCACAGGTAAATTGAGCAGTTGCTCCGATACTGAGAAGATAATAAACACCATTAACGCCTGAAAAAGCAATCAATCCCTCAAAAATTACTTTCAATGAAATATCAAATTCATCATCCATTTCATGTCATTCATTACAGGGTTACAGTGCACCAATATATCAAATTCAGTAGATGGACTGGAGAATGTGTTAATTTAATTTTTAAGAGGCCTCATTTTCCATATTTACAAATGTCCAATGTATTAAAAAAAACAAAAAAAACAAACAATGATGCTTTTTAATGCAGTGAGAAAATATTTTGCACATTAACAAAAAACACAAATGATTTCTGTTCATACATTAGAGCTAGAAAAGCTAGCTAACAGTCCAGAGAAGAGTCATCTACATGGACATTGAAACAACACTCAGTTGTACAGGGACCAAAGAGTGGACTTAACAGTGTAAGGTAACTAAATATCAGCGTGCAATGGGCTCAGTTTTAGTAGAGAGAAGGTTTCTTAAGCTGCATGAATACACTCTGTACAATGCAAAACACAAACCTGAAGGTATTCAAAGTCTGCTAAATGTCAAAATGAATTTTCTGAAAGTGATACGGTATGTGTGCTATGGATAATATGCATATTATTAAGAGATGAACTACACTGCTCAGTATTAACAAGAAGAAGTAGTGTAACAAAGTTACTGGATGTCATAACACAGAAATGGGTTAGGAAGCACGTTTTCCTACTCCTCAACTCTCCTCGACAATAATCCGAGCTCCTTCACTTGAGCTACAGAAGCGGCAACTCACCTGAAGTCAGAGCCAATCCGCTTGCCATTATCCGGCTCCCCTGGGTCAGGGCAGTAATTAGACACCTGTTTGATTCCTCCTTCATTCACTGGGTGAAAAAGAGAAGGACCAAGAACGCTGTGAGAGAGACACTCTAATTTTCAAAGCTTCGTACTTTCAGAAAACACCCGCTGCAGTGAAAAGCACTTGAACAGTAGATAAATCTGCCTGTTTGAATAGTCAATGGTTACGTTAGGTGACAGAATTTGGTTCCAGGAAACACAAATGTAGTTTAACAAATCAACTTCATCTCTCAATGTCAGAGACTTTCAACTGCCAGTTATTTGGCAGCGCTGTTGTGAACACACATTCATGTTTGGTGGTATCAGAGTGAGTGCCTATGGGTAAATGCAACTCTCTTACCTGAGCTAGACAAAATAAAGGGAAATGTATCTGGGCTCAGCAGGGACTAAGAGGATTAATTAACTTTCAACTATCATTTGCAGGAGCTACAATAATCACTCAGTGAGTCTCTCCATACATAACAATAGTTTAAGTACACTACACAAAGCCTTGTAGATATGGTTTCACAGCCTTTACTACTGTAGGAACATAGAGAGATGGCTTGGAAGTAAGAAAACAGTTTTTAACAGTCTCATCGCCCCCTCACGTTCTTCTCTGTAAATCAAAGACTGCATGCACTGGAAATGAAATTCATGAAATATGTAGTATCATAATTATCCTTAAGGTTTGCTGTAATATTTGCAATAAGACATCAACCCACACACACACACACACACACACACACACACACACACACACACAAAGACCCTTCCATTTTATCGCAAGAAGTTCTACCGGCATGTGTTTTCATCTTCAACTTCTTTCAGGAAGTTCATTAGCTTTGAAGTTAATTGTTGCGGGTTATAATACAGTTATGGGTTCAATTATATGCAATGAATCCACAAGGCATATAAAGCATTTCTTCACAGTCTTTTAAATGATATACAGTATTGTCTTGTGGAAAAGATTACAGCCCTTTGCATTATTCATGTCTCCATGCAATGCCGATTCTGTGACACATAAAGTAATAAAGATTACAACCTGTTATCACTGAAGTGTTTAGCACACTGTGGAGTTAAAGGGAATTGTGCTCCAGATTTACGTTAATGACAGAGCTCTGCAAGCAATTACAATGCATTCACTTTGGTCTGAGAGTACACAAATCATCAGTGTGAGTGGTCACTCAACCTTGACTACTGCTGTGTGTGTAGATCACACACTCAATGAACATAAGTCAATCTGATGTACCGCTTAATGCTACAGAGGGAGTTTTGAGCATCTGAAACTGGTCAAATTTAAAGTTTTGCTGCAATACAAATAACTATGCCTGATCTACCTGAGTTCATTTCTGTCAGGACAGGAAGTCCGGAACAGCAGAGAAATAGGGCATCAGAAAGAAAAAGAGACTGCACTTCTGCAAAATCTAGTACTGTAGCTTAATTCCTTCACCAAATGATGCAGCAAAAAAAAAGACAAGAAAAAACAAAGACCCCGAACGCAAGCCCTACATAAACAAAAAATCCAAACAATGAAAAGAGTTGCATAAGAAAAATAAAAGACTTACTCAAAGACAGTTTGTTAGTGTTGTCCTTTCCTGGTAATAATTTTACCCCTCTGGATTTAAGCTCTCCAGAGCTTTTCACTGGTCGAGAGCAATAGAAAGAGTTCATTAGATAAAAGAAGTTACAGTATTAGATGTGAGAAGATACAGTACAAGTGTTTCTTTCTCTGGATAATACTTGTTCCTATGAAGAACATCAACATGTAATTGCTACTGGTGTGCATTCTTTTTCAAAAGAAATGAGTTAAACGGCTCTGATGCATTCCTAAGGGTTACCTTGGCAATTCTATAAAACCTAAATTAGTTTTTCATGTTTATCTGTTCATATAACTCAGAGATATTAAACAGTGGATAGAAATTGATTGGTCAGAGCAGATTTAATGGTTATAGCTTGCAGGGGGAAATACCACGTGGAATCGAAGAGCAGCCCAAGGACTGCAATTCTACATATCTTAAGTCGGTCTAATTAAACACAGCAGGGGCCAGATTGCACACAAAAACCAGGTGATGCAAGCGGCTGTCATAATTTTGAAGTGTCAACTGAATAGCCAAAAGCAATGAATGGTGTAACAAGCAAAACAAGGCTATTTCAATTTGTACATTGGGACACTGCCTCCTTTTGAACTACACTGTAGGTCAACTAGTTAATTCAAGCTGTTATACACACAATTAGGATGCAAATCTATTTAGTGACCAGATAAGGTTATATGCTCAAAAACATACTGCGTAATAAAACCCCTGAGTACTTGTCTTTGCTTTAAAATTATCTGCCCTTTACATTAAAAATAAAAACATATAAAAGCTCAACCTTTGCACGACAATGCGATGCAATAGTTGAGAAATTTGATTTTTCATGCTATTGATTTTATGTCTTCATTTACAGTGAGTTGCTACACAAGCACGTTACTCAAAGTTTTTATAGAGCTGTTTACGGTGAAGTTGCAGGTTTCATATCTGGCTTGGAGCCAGGCTTTAAGTTTCTGTGGTATAGTATATGCAGCACATACGCTGACTTTAAAGTCATGCCAGAGAACAATGTCAGGCTAATGGATTATTGAGCTGCCAGAGCTGAGTTTTTATAAGGGGAAAAGTATATACAGTATTTATCTCTCAAATATTTGATTAACAAAGCCCTTTGAAGTCAATGGTTTGAAGCAGAAAAAGCCTCCGTGCCCTCTACAGAGGGGGTATTAATCAAACTGTTTAATATTCAGTTAAGAAAGATCAAAAACATGTTTTGTAATTACAGTGTGTTTTTCCTACGATGATCCCTTTTCGTTCAAGAAGGGGGCCCTCTATTACGATGTGCAAATTAAGTAATCATGTCTTACCTTGATACTGAGCCCTGAAGCCTTTGTGGCGGTGGTTGCTCTCTGTCACAAAATGCAGCCGTAGCCAGTTTTTGTTGCTGATGATGGGTGCTGGAATATTCATTCCAGTTAGCCTGAGTGGAAAGAGTCACAAATGAAAGAAAACACGTGTCATCCGTTTTAACTTTATGTCAACTACATAGCTTTTTGGTCATTGTAATTCTTATGTTGCCATAATTACCTAAAAACAGAAAAAACAGATAATTGAGTAAAATGAAGAACCTGGAAATGAAAACCTTGTAGATAAATATTAAGAAAAAAACACCTTATTTTGACTCAGCAGGTTCTTGTTTGGGTTTGTGCTTGCATATATATGAATGTGTGTGTGGGAAATGAGAAAAACAAATAGTAACACAGAGAGAAAAAGTGTGTGCAGACATCTATCGCTGTGTGTGAGGTTGTCTCTGTCAACTCTGCGTGTGTTCGGACCACATCTGTTTTACTGTCTGTGTCAGTGTTTTAGATCAGAAGTTTTATTCAGCGTGTGGCCATAGCATCAGGGACGCTCTATAATTGTAGAGATTTAAAGCTGCCAGCGGCCTTCTCATTTGTCTGGCTAACCAGCTCTGCCTTTTTTTTCTATTGCCTTGCAATCCCTGCACAATGCCCTGTCATACCACAGTCAATAGCGCACAATGCCATTCTAGCTATTAAACAGAGGCTTGGGACAGGCTGAAAAGAAGCATGGTGCAGTTACGCCTTGTGTTCCCAAAATAGCTCAGGATAAAAAAACAATGTGTTAACTTTTATTTTTGCTTGTGTGTATGTGTGCTCACATGTATGCATGTCTGTGTTACTGTGTGTCTTAAGATGTGTGTAGTCGTGTTTAAGGTCTGTTTTTCTATGTAATTTCTTTGGCATGATTTGGCATTTACTGCAGAGCTACCTAAGGGGCAGAGAGACAAAAGCAAAACGAAAGAAAGGAAAGTGGCAGTCGGAGAAAGAGAAAGACACGAAATGAGTGATAGCGAGAAACCAACAAGAGTGACAAAAACTGTGACTTTTTCCCTTGGTGGTCATTGCAGATATAAGAAATACAATAGAGTCTACTTGACATTGGATTCCTGCTTAATTTTGATTACATATTACATTTGTAACCGCAGAGACTAAAATATGTATATCAGGCAGATTAAAGGCAGTTGCATGTTTTATTGTTAATTGATTAACAAACCAGATGTGATTTTTGAATACTGGCATTTGTGTTCCAAATTATCAATCACAAGGGGAGATGATTGCAGCTCCTAAAAAGGGAACTAAAAGGTAATTGATTTTCACACAAAAGTTGACCTTTTCTGTCATTGTGTCACTGATAAAACGCTAATGACACCAATATAAGGACAGAATGAAAAAGAGCAGCCGAACTATTTAGAGGAAACTGCCCACATGTTTCCTGCAGTGGAAGCTGCAAATTATCACAAGATTTCGGCTAGAAGTGTAAAAGAAAATGGATAGCGACAATAAAGCTGTACCCATCAGGAAGATGCTCAGATGCTCCAGGCAGCACAGGAGCGATGTTAGAAATTTAAGACCGGCAGAGGTGAATATACTGTTGTCACAACAGCAAAGTATGGCAGAGCAAGTGAAACATGATGTGCCATAAACAGTAAATAAATCCTTAATGATAGCATACAGAGGAGTTACTCTAATGGTTATATTGTATCAATGTGCAGAAAACTTTTATATTAATTTATACACTAACAATATGCATGCAAAAATCTTCCAGGTACATGCAAGTTCAAAGTGAAGAAATATAAACTGAAGTGTGACATGGTGTCTGGGACGCCTGGCTTGCACAGCGGAAATACTCCCTCTAGCTACTGTACTCCTGGTAAGAGCAGATGCACAAATGAACACAAATGTGCTCATAGGCTGGAAGCCGGCAGAGAAGGAAGACTTACTGCATCAGATGTGACCTGAGAAATTGGTGATTTGCATGCCAACATGTTCTCATGATTTCTTAGGTAAAGATATTAAATGCTGTATGTAAACTGTGCACCACAGTGACAAAGCAGCATGTCAGGGAAAATGTTCTATGACTAATAATAGAATATAGTATTTATTTCATTGTTTTGTTTCTCATGTTGTCCTTGTATGTCCAGTTTGTGACTTTTAGGAAAAGCTGAATGGACAATTCACAAAATATTTATGCGTGTCACTGGTACTGGTCAAAGTAACTGTCATGGAAAAAAATACATTACTTGTGGAAAGTGGGCTGCCCAGTCTTCTTAAAATAGATAAGAGCAAGTGAGTGCTGTCTACTGTTTTCTTATTGTATCTCTTCTAGTGCATACTGAGTGACAAAGATGAGAAAGTCCAATTGGAAAAACGGATTCCTCACATAATGCACTGCCAGTCTATCTCTACACTCACTTAGGCTGTCTATTTGTTCCTTCATAGATATGCAATATGGCTTTTCAGAGATTACTTCTTGGCATGAGTGGAGTGTTTTTTTATGTGCTTGGTTTCATCCAAGTTTTAGAATGCATGCTTCATATCACTGATTTGGGGCGTCTCATGGACTAATGGTAGATTCTGACATAGGTTTGTAAGGCTCGTAGTATTCTCTGAGCAAAATGTGGCTAATTTGATAGGGTGAGGGGTTGAAGGGAGCATGGCAATCTCATCAAAATACCAACGTAATGAGTCCCAATGTGCAGGTACTGTGGCCAAACGTGGCCTTGAGGCCAGAGCGATAAGCTGAAATCTCTGGTGTCTCTACTTTTTCACACAGAGGCAGGTTATATGTAGGTGCACCCCAGATAATGAGCGATCAATTCAAATTTGTCAAAAAAGATAGGGCCAGGTTATTTTGTCTTTTCCTCCCACACGTATTCCATAAAATCTGACAAGAGGGAGTAATTGCTAGAATATTTTATGTGATAAGGAAGAAGCCGCTGCTCTCTATCCCTCATCAAGTTACTCCCTCTTCAGAGACTGTTCAGGAGATGCACTTATACTGCTTGGTGCTTGTGCTTGCTAGAAGCCAATCTACTGGGCTTCTGAAAACAGTCAGCCAGTCACTGTATACCCAGTAGCCTCTTACATTAATTGCCCTAGTGAAATACCTGGGTCAAGTGTCAATTCACATTCCTTCAATTAAACACTGCATTCTTCCACCTCTAACTGCAGTGGAGCACAGCTTTTGGAGACAATCTGATGGGTTATATTTTGCCTGGGTAGATCAATAATAAATCCCAGAAAGAAAAAATTGAATTCTAATACACATGGTAATCTAACCAACGTTGGTAATTTAGCTGCGGGGTACCTCTTGCTCTCAACCTGCTTTGAATATTGAAATCTTCCTATGACAACCATTTAGCCACTCTGTTGGAAAAGGATTGTTCATATTGAGTGAACCAAGCAAAATATTGCCAGATTGCTCAGCAAAGTAACAATCTATTCTCGACTCTCAGCTTTCTTAATATGTTTACAACATGCAGAATCAATGTTACAGTAGGTAATGAGAAGAATCTGCAAAAACATACGACAACGGTAGAGAGAAAAGAGTGAAAAAATAAAACAATATAAAATTTTCTGATTAAATTTCATGGTATATAAAGGAAAACAGTGTATCTAATATCTGCAAAGCCTTTTAGGTTTTATGCTCTGTGTCCATATTTGAAATAATGAGTGACACGTAATCCACAGCTTGTTGTTTTTGCCCTTTGTGAACAGCGCTGTACAATCATAGGAAAGGTCACAGGAATAACAAAAAACTGTTTTTCTTGGTCTAGCCAGGCTCCACTGTTGGCTTTTGTCAAAGGAAACAGTTTTTTTTTGTCTATTTTCACAGTGATTGATGTGTAGCCTTACATCAAACTTCACCAGCGTGACAACAATGGAATCAATAAACTCATTTGCAGAGATCTGATAGAAATCTTCAGTTGATAAAAGGATAAAACCTGCTATGAGGTGTCAGCAAAACATATTTTCTTGCCCCATAGCCCTGGACCGTCCCCCATCAGGAATTGTTTTTTAGTATTTATAATTGTCTATCATTTACTTTCAGAAAACTTGCTCGCAAATCAATCAGTTCAAATTTACTAGATTTTCCATTTTGTAACAACTATTACATTTGCTGGAATAAATTAAACATTCAAATATAATTACATCTATGAGGAATATATTTGTTGATCTCATTATTAATTATATAAACAATATATTTCTGTGGACTGTACTGTCTTGTGAATTATACTGTGAATTATTTTGTAATTCTTATTATCCAGGGATAAAGGTTGCTTGATTTGCGACTAATTTTTTCCATCCATAGTTTTGTTCATGTTTATCACTTGATATCTATCTGTATTACCACAGGTTGAGAGGATAACAAGTTAAACTGGGTCATGCTTTACGCCTATTTGCCTGAAAAAGGCTAAGAGGAGATGTTAAATCTGACTGACTTCGAGATTCGAGGCTGTCAATCATTGTTAAGCAGCTCTAAACCTCAAGGGTAAATTGACAGTTTGCTTGTCTCTGCCTGCAACTGGTGTTATATGTTAGGATACTTGAAAGTTTAGCTGCCCATTGGCCTTGTACATGGTCATAGACACTCATAAAAAAAAAAAAAAAAGAGGGGGAACGAGAGCAATGAATTTTATGGGCATGAGGGAATCGGTCGCCCTGAATCGTGTCTGTATGCTTGTCTGTTTGTTTACCTGGCCGAGTTGAAGCCATCTCTCTAAAATTCTGGCCCCACTGCACTCAAGCTCACTGGGTCCCACTTGGATTGTGGGGCTTAAAATGATAACTCTGCCTAACAGCCTCTGACATTTGGTGACATATAATAACATCATCTTGGAGTTTCAAAGCATTCAAGTGATGCATGGTGACTTTTCATCATGCACATAAGTAAAACTCCTACACAGAGAGGCACTTCTTCTTAAACTGCTTTACACAGTATGTGTTTTTTTTTAACCCTTTACTTAGATGCTGGACTGCAAAAAAAAAAAAACTTACTGAAGGTGTCACATTTTTGTACCACAAGTGTAGCCTAATAGGAGACTGGATCATGGTAAATGTAACAGTGATATACCAATATACATTTTTTATGTTAAAAACATTACTTACCCCTTAATCAAGTCTGAAGATAGCATGCTGGTGTGATTTATCTTTTAAACCTGTAGCCCTTCACACAAGGCTTAACATTTACACGTTATTTGTAGTAAAAATTAATATTACAAACAGGAAACATAATTATGCAGTTCACGTGACCATGAAGCGTGTAAGAACATACTATTTAACAGAGGAAAATGTTACATCCCCGTTTTGCCAACAAAACTCATTGATGCCACGCCCTTCCACAAAGGGTAAGCAACACAATGTTTGTGCAAATATGCATAAATAGTAATAGAACTACCAAGTGTGCACCCTCGGTTGCCCTACTGAAACAGCGAAGGGAAAACGAATGGCAGCAGACTTTGCAAACTACTTAACCAGAACGGAAGGGATGGGGAAGTGTGTGTGTGTGTGTGTGTGTGTGTGTGTGTGTGTGTGTGTGTGTGTGTGTGTGTATTACCCACAGTCAGTGACGAAGCCACTCTGTCACACTCTTGAAAAGTAAATACAAAAATGTGCCTACTTAAATTTAAATAATATTATAATTGCTGAGGCATTTGAATTTTGGGAGACAATTTGTGTTTGTAATGCATTTCATAGCACTCATTGTAATTTAGTTCAATCATGCATTTCATGTGTAATTCGAACTAGATTTTTTGACTGAATATTAAATATAGTATTTACATTATGTGCGGTTAATGTGTATAAGAATTTATAAGAAACAAGTTAATGGGAACGGCTCATTACTACTATGGTCGGTGTACAAATATATACTTTAATTTGAGTTATATATTATACACACATGCTTTTATTTTGAAGTCGCAAGGAAGTGCCAGCCCAGAATGCCTTGTTTTTTGTTCCTAGGTTTAGTGATATGTAAACAGGAGGTGCTGAGTCTGTTTGTGTGCTTTCTAATCAGAAGGCAAAATAAATAGTGATAAAATATAAGTAAATGTTTAACCACTTAGAGCCATTTGTGTTTAATCCTGTACAGGAGTAGAATCAAAACACAAAGCATATGCCACTGGGGCTCCCAGGCATTTTGACCGAGATGCATTTCTGTCAGTAAAAGAGTTCATTTTGGAGCTATTACACCTACGAGAGGAGGGTTACCTGATGGGTCTGTCAAAACACATCGGTGTCATCCTATATCAGCTCCCTTTCGCACTCTCTTTGTTTACGTCAACATACACTACTTAGCAGTCATCACCACACTCAGAGCACCTCTCCTTTTGACTCTATGTCTCCCACTGACACAGTGTCTGCCTCTCTCTCTCCCTCTAACTCCGGATGACAACTCTCAGGGACAACAAAGCTCATAGCTCAGTGATTGATTAGAGCTTCTTTCAGCCAATTATAATTAATGCCCAGCAGGATCACATAAACCTGGTTGATGCTCCCATTCACACAGGACATGGAGGAGATGGATAACCTTAGCTTCAAGGTTGGGGGTCAAACCCATTTCATATATCCCTGTTTCAGTTGGGAGTGACTTCTACATCAAGCATATACAGAAAGTCATACATCTACGCTGCTGGAATGAAAAAAAGAGGTCAAGTCAAGTCGAGTCCATTTCTATTTATATGGCGCCAAATCACAACAGAAGTTTTCTTAAGGCTTTTTTCAAATAGAGAAGCCAACAATTCCCACCAAGAGCATGGTCATGGTGGAGAGAAAGAAATGGCTCGAGCCGTGCTTTCATTTCACAAAGACAGACAGCGCTAGTTGTGATAAATTCCAGGAATACCATATGTTTGACACACCAGTGCCACTGCTTCCCAAGGGAGCAGTACGTCAGTTACCAACGGTAAATATCCTGTGTTATAATAACATTAGCACCATGTAGGTAAACTTAGCAGGTTTTTCCTTTGAGTAAAAAACCCCAAATATAAACTGCGGTTAAATGCTGGAGCTTTTGAACACCTGAGTCCCATGGATGTCTTTTTCTTACTATGTTTGTAAAACTTTACCTCTTGTCTCAATTCAGGGGCTGCATCCTTTCGAAAGCTGCATTTTGTGTCACAGTGGTGCAACTGGGAATTCCATTTCTAAGGCTCCTTCAAATGTGGCAGAGAAATGCGTCCTTCATTTTCCAGACAACAAAGGATCCAACAGGTGGATCTTGCACAGCTCAACCTATCCCAAAATTTATTATGTACCAGTGATTAATCACTTTCCAAAAAGAGAATAAGGCGAAATTGACAATTAAAAACAGCAGACGAGGATGAATAGGAATTTTAATTTCGGTTTGGCCTTCGTAGTCTATGCAACCTCGGAGGCCACGCCTTCGCAAACCATGTGGTTTAAAGGATGTTGTCGCTGAGATGTGACACACGATGTGTGTCGAGTGAAAACAAACTCTGGGACGCACTCTGGATGGGCAAAAACAGAGACCTTTGGAAACTATGACTTGAAACACCCAGAGTTGCTCCCTGAATCATTATGGGAATCGATAGAAAATCGACCGATAAATAAAACTGATAAAGGCATTGGTATCAATAAAATCCCATTCCTAGCACCTTCATTTGAATTTTACTATCATGTGCCTTCTCTGTGAATTGCTTTAATTTAATCAGCACCACAAAGCATATTTCAAATGTTTTCTGCACACAACTGTCTATGAAAATTAATTCAGAGGTCCTTTCTCATTACCGTATCTTCAAACACATGCAGCTGATGTTACAGTGCTACTCCTATGTGATATTACATGGTCATGCTCAACCATACATACTGAACCTTTGTTCCTTTGCATGCTTTAAGATCTCAGCAGGCAGGCCTCCTCGTTATCCAAAGAACTAAGACAGAATCCTAAGGCAATGCGGCCTTGTCTTACCAAGCCCCCGCCCCTCTTTGGAATAAACTAAGAGCTGCCAACTCTCTTGCGATCAGATAAATCTAAAGAAGAAACTTATTTATTCTCTCTATGAGTGCCCATTCCCTTCTGTTTTTGTTATGATTATACTGCTGTCTCTACGTTAGGATGCATAAATTACTCAGCTAGGCAGACTGGTTATATTATTATATATTTATTATTATATTTGCCAAATGTAACCTTATTATTGGATTTTAACTACATGGTTATGATTCATTATACTAATTATTACAATATACTGTTCATTTTTTGCAGTTGCTGTTTTTCCATCCTACAGCTCTTTGTTGCACCCCAGCCATCAAAATGATCTCTTTGCATCTCTCTCCTTTTTTCTTATATGCTAAGCATAGAGTGTTTGGAGCTGCAACTGTAGGCCGAGAAAGCCTGTTGTTGTTGCAGTTCACTACAGCATAACACTAAAAATCACTTTCTTGAGAGAATTTATTGCACATTTTCAAAAAACAAACCTGCATCTCCACTTATACAACCTCCTCTAACACCATTCTCACCTGTCTGTTAACACCCTGTCAACACTGTTCAACATACAAACACAAACACACCCACCTCCACTTGCATTAAAACTATTTATGTAACAGTTTAATGCTTATCTAATCAAATACAAACACTACCCTCAATCCTCCTCACAGCTCAACTCACCAGATGGTTGGCGGTTCTGATCCCTCTACTTCCAGATAATCCGACTTCTCCTCCATCTGAAATTCAGTGAACACCAGGGAGATGGTGTCCCCCGGATCTGCCAGGATGGTCCACTTACACTCCCCACTGCTGCCCAAGCCTCCAGCACCTCCACCTCCACCGGCGCCAGGGGAGTCACCGCTGGGGAAATCGAAGCTGGAGATGAGCCCGCTGGAGCCCCTCAGGGTGCCACCACACGTGTCCTCCGCTGTCAGTCACCGAAGAGAAAAGGAGGGTGGGGAGGGTGCACGGAGAACAGACACATAGTCTCTGGGTTATTTCAGAGATGTTATTCAAAGTTCAACATGGGGAAAAAAGTGGCTGCAGGCATAAAACATTTGTACCTGTCCCCTCAGATAAATGCAAACCAGAGACAGACCACTGTGGAAGCTGATGGTAGAGCTGCATAGGGCATTTAAACACATTATTTTATTTGTTTTTGTCACATTTCCATAAGTTGTCAAGCCCAATATTTACAGCTACAATTATAGGATTGATAACACTATGAAACACAAGATTAAAAGGTTGCTTGTGTTTGTCACAATAGCAAGAATCGTGAAGCATTCATACAAGTGACAATGGACAGAACCATTTACCAGTTAACTGTGTACAATTCTGTCAGTTTTCTTCAGCAGTTTCTATGTGGGAGGAAAAGTCCTTACTCTCTTTTTTTTCTCTTTTCCACAACATGTCTCTTCCCTCCATCCAAGAGTCAGTAATTCATCATTATGTCCTCGGAGCCCCCTCATGTTTCAGGAAACAAACAAATGGTGATAAACAGGGCTTATAATGCTGTGAAATTGTATATTTTTTTTTCCAGTGTGGGGAGCATGGCACGCCAGCTGAATGTTAATGCACTTTACCATAACAGTGGCTTGCTCTCTTTCACTCCACGTCCCTTTTCCCTTCTCTCCCCCACCCTTTCTAATATCTCTCCATCTCTCTCTCCATTCCTCTCTTCCGAGCCCTCTCAGATCTTTCTACTATTACTCACCAGCCTCCCCTCTATCCCTGTATTCGTTTTTCTCCCTTAAGAATTCTAATGATGGCAGGGCTTTCACAGTTTTCACATCATTTAAGACTAAAATGTGACACTCAGCTGTGCCAGCTGAAACCTTTGATGGCTCAGCGCTCCACTCAGGGCTGTCAGAGCTGCCAGCCTTGGAACATTCCTGTGTGCTGCATTACACGATTGGTCAAGGAACAAGGAAGCGGATGTATGAAATTCAAAAGAAGATACAGAAAAAGAAGGAGAAGATGGGAGAGCAGGAGCTGCTAGTTGGCTTGATCCATGTCCTTTGACACATTAGCGGAAGCATAGGAATTCATCAAAGTCTTTTTTAGGAAGGGCAGAGATGGCAAAATGATACAGTGTGAGACATGATGTCCACACATATATGATTCATATCAAGGGCAGACTCTCACTTGTAGACTACATCAAGGGCAGGCTTTCATTTGTTGAATGCCTGCAGCTTTGTAACAACAAAACCATGTGGAGTCACGATTTGCTTCTGGTTTAAATTATCATAGTCTTCACCACAAAAACCTATCCTGAGAATTATATATCCCATCAATGCATTTAAGATGACATTTTAAAGAGTGCCAAGCAGATCTGTAGAGTAATTGGCTGAAATTAAATTGATATTAAAATGCTGCAGAGAAGCAATATAACGTTTTAACTTCATGACAGACAGGAGGGCAGCATGAAGTGTCCTGAGTGTAAGTAATGGAGGAGGCAAGTGTAGGATATTAGACAGATAAGACAAAAGCTAGAATTACCGACTCACTGTTGTATGTCCCCACCATCCAGTCAAGTTGCAGTTTATATCCATGTCTGTCCAGACTCATGTAATATATGTAGTGAATACTTTGACGGAACTTAATAAAAAGGTATTACATGTTTTTAATTAGTGTAAGAATTATGTTATGGCCAAAACCGTGTATTGTGATGTCACAGCGACCTTGACGTTTGAAAACCAAAATCTAATCAGTTCATTCTCGAGTCCAAGAGAATGTTTGAAGAAATTCTTGCAAGGCATTCCTGAGGTATCGCGTACGTGAGAAAGGGACCGACGGATAGACAACAAAAAAGAGACAGAAGAGAGATAAAAGGAATGGAAAAGAAAATAAAGAAAAATGTCAGGGGGGAAAATTCTGCAGGTAAGCAGAAACACAAACACCTTCCCAGGTAGGAGCCATGCTCATCTATAAGTGGCTCTTCAAGCTCGAGTCTTCCTGTGTAAATGGTCGCAAATATCACCTGCTTTGCACCCTGAAGTACAAGTCTTAAGCTCCTATAATTCATTCAGAGATTAAATGCCTCAATACCTAATTTTCAGCCTACTAAAATCCTGAATAATCATTCCCCGCTGATAGTGTCATGATACCAGAATTTGGATTTTGATACCAAGTTGAAAAAAATAAAATCACATTTTTGACAACTGCTTATACTCTCCCTGTCTTAAAGCAAAATTCCATCTTGACGATTATGAGTATTTAATCTAGTATGATTATGAGTTGTGCTGGAAATATTCTAATGTATTCAATACTGAATTTTATCAATTTTGGTCACTGTTGAAACACCAAAATTCAAGTATTCAGTATTATAATTCAATCATTATTTAATCGCCGTTCGTTTTTCTTTACCTTGCACTTCTCTATCATAAATGTAATATAAAAACTAACCAAATCAGCATCACACAAAGTAGAGTGAAGCTGTATACACTCAATAAATTCTGTTTTCATGAGATATGTACCTGGACATTGTAACATTTATGAGGGTAGGATTTATTTTAGGTCTGTTGTGTTCAACTCCATTAGTTTTAGCTGTACCTAATAAACTGGCAACAGAGTGTACAATACCTATTTGTTGGTAATATCATTGTCTCACTAGCTGTGGTTCAGATAATCAGCTGAACACACTAACTTTTTCTTTTTTTCATAAATTGGCTCATTCTTTACTGAACTGTGATTTGCTTCCATCAAACGTAATTGTTTTTAATGAGTAAATACATTCAGATATTTGACAATGATGTTTTTTTTCAAAATGCATATCACTCCTTTTTCCCTAGCTAACTTGGCATGTATGTTATCCACCAAACAGTGTCTATTTTAAAATAAGTAACATTTTTATTTGAATTACCATTAAATGATGAGTGGATGATGGAAGTTAGGTGAAATCATGCTGCAGGTCTGGTAATAAAACTGTCCGGCAACACATCAGATGTTCTATTACTGAATCAATCTGACTCAAACAGTATTTCATTTATTGCAGCCGGGTAGGCTTCTCAAAGCTAACATCTGATTTGGTCAGTAACTGCCAGAGCTGCTCAGGCTGCTCTGACTGGTGTAGCTGCAGTGGTGCTGTTTTGTGAGAAGTAGGATGAACTGACTGTTATTTTTCTTCATCTACTTTCTGAATCATCATCATCATCCAAGTAAAACAGACAATACACTTGTTGCGGTTGTACATGCGACTAAGTTTGGGGTGGTAACTGTGGTGCTTCTTCTTCTAAGGAAAGGTCCAACAGACCAGATTATGGAGAACATGTTCCTGATCTCCACTGTCAACAATACATTTTGTTCCTGGGGCAACACCTAAAATCCTTTATAGCTTTCAAACACTCACTGTAATGAAACATCTAAAAGCAAAAGTCTTATCAGATGGGGGTCCATAATTTGTGTCAGTTTGGGTATACAGTGCAACTGTCAGTGAGAATTACAGTGCCACCACTGTGTTTTGACATGAAACAGTAAAATAGTAAGCAAATTTGGATACAAAAAAACATATATATTATGAGCATGTAGTCAATGTTACCACTAGTAACCACTGACACCAACAAAACAAAGATCTTTGTCGATTAAGGAACACAACAGTGGTCTAACAGGACAGAATCAAACTAAACAGCTTTGATATCGATCTGACTAGTCTGATCAACAAGTGGACTGAGACTTATTAGCAGCCAAAAAGAAAAAGCATGGTAGTTTTTTTAATGGCATGTTAACAGGGAATCCAAACTAAAATTCAATGTTGTTTACTGGTTTGTGTACTATGGATTAATCACCAATATTTCAGCACAGGGCTTCCTAAAAGGCTTGAGATCGATTTCCACAACCACATTTAATGATAATAACCTCACTTATGACTGATTAATATGTCCGCAGTTGTAGCCAATTAAATTGCACAGGAAAATTAGTTAGATGCTTGGGAGCAGTTCATTATTGTACATAAGTACTGAGACAGGTTTCTTAGCCGTTTCTTTGAGAAGCATCCATGCATGGTACTGTAAATCATGCACCAGTAAACTGCTGTCTGAGGCTCAAAAAATGCTTTGCAGCTTGAGAATTTTAAATGGCTTCAGCTGGATAATGCCTTACAGGTTCCATGTATATCATATATATATATATATATATATATATATATATCCACATGCACTGTTTCATTTGGGTTGCATGGCAGCAGGTGCAGTTTACCAGGTTTAGTTACATAAAAGCGGAAACTGAATGCTGGGCAATGTGTTTCTTAGCAAATCATTAGAGCATGCTCTGGATTTAGAAGGAGTATCTGTCTCTTTTAAAAACGGTGGGAGTGTTAAAAAAAAAAAAAAAAAAAAAAAGATGGTGGTGAGGATTAGGACTGCTTTAGCTGAGCTCATTTACATCCCCAGCATCAGCAATCTAATGCTACTTGAGGAGGGATTAAGCCTCTCTCCCCTTGACTTTGATCAGATATACAACACTTGTCTTTCTACTTAGAAATATTCACCCCCAAGGATAGAAGGGAAGGAACTCATGTATAATTTTCTACACTACCTCAGGTTTTTCCTTTGTAATAATCCCTGTGTTAATGCAAAGGCAGTGACTATGTCTACAGTAAGTCCCTCATTTGTGGAGCCACAAGTCATGTTAAACATTGATAGGGTTGAGGAATGGTACGGAGATCTGTAATGGGTGCAGAGATGCAATTCATATGGCGTCATGCATATTTCTGGTGATCACTTCACCATAGTGACCATCTCTCCATCATTTCAGAGCCTGGAAGACGATGATGATTCAGTGAGAGATAAGGTACCACAGCACCAATCAGAATGCTACATTACAGTAAGATATTTGATCATTTCTGTTTTATAAAATATGGAAAGATCCTCACAACATATTATTCTTTTTGCACTGGTAACTTAATTCTTAAGACAAATGCTATTAAAATGGTCGCTTGTTTTTACACTTGTGAATTTAATTTAAGGATTTCTAGAACTAGCTTGATGAAAACACTCAGGTATTTTCATATCAGCTCTATCTTTGGAAAACAACTCAGCACTCACTTGGACAAAAACATTTTGCCATTGGCAAGTGGGCAAGTCAAAGTTTCAGATTTTAAATCTGAATTTGTAATTTGTAACGAGTTGAAAAGGCATTGCAGAGAGGACTGTGCGCTTAGTCCAGTCACACTACTGAGCATGGAAATGTTTTAAGACTCAAGGATTTTCTGTGGCCTAATTTTCTTATTCTGTTGGACAGTGGCTGGCAGCAAGAATGACAGTGTATCAATAGACCATATTCTCATGTTACCACACTGTCCCTGTTTGCTGTCTCGCTGCCTGGTTTAATGAATGTCCAGAGACAATTTAGATGGAAGGAATCGAAACGGGCTCCTGTGAGAGGCAGCAGCAACTCACAATTAGAATAACCATTAATTCTCCATCTCACTGCCTTTCTGCTTGGATTTGATTCTGTCTGGTTCTTTGCGTTAGGTCTTTGAGTCTCTTTTACTCTACACTTATGGTGTAATATTATATTTATATCATGTTTATGGTTGATGTAAAATGGGTTAACACCTGGCCTTATGTTAGCTTCACAGTAACGCAAGTACACTACATAGTTACTACAGAATTATCACAGGATTCCTATTTCCCTGACAGCTACTCCAAGCCACATAAAACTCTGCTTTTCTCAATAACAGAGATAATTAAACTTCATGGTTTTGTGTAGGTTGTTTCATAGACGGACAAACTAAGGGGGAAAAAAATGCTAACTTACACCACTTCATCCGTACTGACTTTCACACTCGGCCTCCAGGGTAAACACTGCGGTGAACATTTTTAATTGAATGAAAGTTGACAACTCTGTCCGACAAAGATCTTTATGTCTGAGAATTCCACGGATTAGTAATGACGTTTAATATTGGTCAAACTTGGGTTTCCAAACAGCTTCATTATCAAACAGTGTTTGTGTGTCTTCCTGCACTCTCTTTTTCCTCCTCTATCCGTCTGTCTTTCTGTCAGTCCTACACACACGAGGGACTTTGGAAGTCACATGGGGATAGAGAAGAGAACTGGGAAAAAGATGAAAAGGAGACAGATAGTAACAAAAGGAGGTGACTGGACAAGCGACTAAGGTGTTGGGAGACAGTGAGGGGTGGACAGTGGATTGGGAAGAGATTTTATGTTGCTGTGTGTTTAGTGTGAAACACTTGGTGATGAGCAGAAAGGGCAGGTTCTCTGAGGAAATAAGATCAAAGGACCATCTGCCCACATACAGGAGCCGGGCCGGATTCACACGAGAGAGAGAGGCTCAAGCAGTGGCCAGGCCTGAAAAGGAGTGATGTTTCTGGCCTCTGGCAATAGAGGCTAACACCATCCTTAAATGGAGAGGGGCCCTCCATCTGCAGCTTTTTTGTTTCCTCCAAGCTTGCCATTTCTCAACCATATGCTGAACCATTTTCTTTTCGCTGTGCCTTGCATTATAGAATGAGTTGGCATGAGAAAATTTGCTCTGCTGGCTTTAGGATTGCATATAAAGATGGGAGGGGGGAGAACTTTGACTCGAGTATATACTATTTCTTGTTTGGATGACTTTGCACATGTGAGACCTAGTAGTCTGAGAAAAAGTAAAAGCAAGAAAATGTAAAAAATCTAATTAAGATATGCAAATAAATAAAACCATGAGTCAGAACTGCTTAAGTAAAGACAAGACAAAGTACACACAGGCCTATTACATATATTTCTAGAGTGAGAAAATCATTTTTGATTCAATAAATAATTGTAAGGTAAGCTAAAGTTTATAAAGGTAATTTATCTTTATAGTAAGAAATGTTTTTATTATTACTATAAAGCTAAATGAAGCAAACTGTTGGATTGGAAGGAAATGATCTGTATGCCAGAACAGCTTTCAATCATTATCCTTCTGAGCTTTTGCCAAATGTTAGTTTATTTGTCCTTGTGGTACTGAAGTGGTGGCTGTCTTTAAAAATAACAGCAGCACTTACTGGATGGTATTTCGGGCTAAAGGGATGTTTAAGTTTGGTGCTATATTATTAAAACCTAAAGCATTTAAAAATCCCAGACTTGTAAAATGCTGCATCTCCTATCTGCAACAGAGTATTTTCACTAATGGATACATCATTGATCAAAACTAATTATTTCGTCTTTCACATTCATGTGCCACAAGGTTAGCAGTCAAAACCATCTATTTCTACCAGCATAAGCAGTCCCAGTATATTCAACCTGCCAGGCAAGAGAAAAAAAAGGTACACAGTAAGTACCACATTTACACAAGTCTCAGATATGACTGAATCATGTTACATTTTCATTTCAAATCATCCAGACTGCCACAATGGTCTTCCTCCCTGTTGTGCATATGTTCAGGCTGCCTAAACATATGTTCGGGGTGGACTTATTTTTCACTGTCCGACACTTTTGTACAGAAAGAACAGATGTGGTGTGCCTTTAGTCTTGTAGCTTGTGTTGCTACCCATGCAATCTGGAAGGCGAGGTGCCACACTTCACTGAGGCAGCAGGGCTAACACGTCATCAAATCCCAAAAATACCATATTTTGTTAAGTTCGGATCAGGGAGACCTATACACATTCCAAAGAAGAGGTGCCCAAGTCTCCAGTAGAGTCACAGCACAGCAATGGAAATGGAGAAAAACTAAAGCAGAAATGGAGCAGAAAAAATCTAGTGGATGTGCAACTCATGCTTACAGCATTAATGTATTTAAGCTATCTCCTCTACAGGCATAAATATTTAATTAACCTTTCAAGCCACTGAGGCTCTAATCAACTTCTGCAACATGATTAAAATCATTCCATCCCATCAGATTAAAAATATATTTATATATTTAATGAAGACTTGCACCACATTTTACTGCATCTGTGGCACAGGCCAGTCATACAGCCATCAAACTGTCAATCACTGAAAAGCAATTAACTTTAAGCAATTCATGGAAATCAAATGACAAGAGGTGAAGACAAAACAGTCACCTGCTAAAATATGTAGATAACATCATGTATTGTCCATGATCCCGTTTAATGACATTGTACAGCCGGGAGAAAAAGTGGGCTTAAAAAAAGCAGCAGTCATCACATGCAATTAAAATGATGCATAAACTAACTAATTTCTGTAATAAAACATCCTCACCTCTGCAGATTGGCACAGGAAAGTCCCAAACCGACACACCGGCTGCATTGTTGACACAGGTGAGGAGTGAATGTCCGTCTAGGACATAGCCGGTGACGCAGCGGTAGCGGATTTTGTCACCTACGTTGAACTGAGTTCCATTCAGTATGCCTTTGGGTGGGACCCCGGGGTTTCCACATGAACTGCTTCTCAGCTCTGGAAAATGGAAAGAAAGGAATAGTTAAGAATAACAATGTGTTGCTATATAAGATATGTACCAGTGTTCCTTCATTTTGTCTCTAGTCATACATGCAAAGCCATTAAGTTTGATTTTCATCATTTTGGTTGCCGAAAATTTCTATGCTACATATGATTTTGTTGATCCTGACTTAAGTAGAAGAGTCTACATATACTGTTAATAGCTATGTCAATGCAAGTCTGAATTTTATGCCATTGCTACTCAGATGCCTAGTTATGACTTAAGAGCTGCAATAAATATGAGATGATAAAATTTACTGCCCAAGGAGTACTGAAATACTACGCTGATGTCTTACCCATCTCTTTATGTTAAGAGTTCACTAAATAACATATCTGTAGCTGGAAGCAGCAATGAGGTGCAGAGAAAAGCAAGTAAATTAGCACAATGTACAAAGAAATAAGCCTAAATGAAAAAAAGATTGCAGCAAGACACGAAAGAAGAAGCTACAGACTATACAGTAATATAAGGAGCAATTCAAATTATTTTCATAAATTCAAGGGTGAAAAAAACAAAAAAACATCACAGCACTGAATGTGCACCAGACTCAAGAGTATCTATTGTTAATGACACATGTCAAATTACCTCCGGTGACATGGATCCCTTAAAATGTTACATAAATTACTTGCTGATTGCCTTCCATTTACGTTCCTAAACAACTCCCATTTTTCTAAGACACACTGAAAAATAGTACAAGAGAAATGGTGAAATCTGCAGTGGACATTTAAATTAACAGAATGACCTGACAGCTTTTCAAGGTTCATGTCTACTCCTTCACTATCCTATCTTACTTTGTAATTAATATACCTGTGTGTATCCATCACTATAACTGCTAATTATGGTACAAACATATATATCACAGGTAAAGAAGTGCATGTGACACATTTTTGAAGATGACATATTGAAGTTATATATCATCCACAAGAAAGCAATTCCAAGAAATTACTTGCAACATCCTATTGTGATCATGCACTGACAACAGTGTTTATGATCAATTTAATCCTTGGCGAACTACTGAAAGAGAATTTTTACAAATATCTACTGTAAGTTGTGATAAGCAGCCATGGAGGGCTGCTCAATCCTGTGTTCTTCTGGTTGAACAATATCTTCCGGTACATTTCTCTCCTCTATTAGAGCACCATAACTCAATCTCGGACAAAATTCCCTTGCACATTTCCAGCCTGCACAAAATGTAACAGCGAAGCTTCTATTTCAAGCTACAGGACAGAACGACCACACATTATCGGCTTCTTTTTGCCTCAGGAGTTACATGTTAGTTTTTAAAAATGACTGATGAAAGTGTCTTTGATAGTTTCAGACCAACGCAGTTGTCAATTTCCCATCCAGCACCAACATTGTTTAGACAGCAAAAATACTTGCGTCCCTCTGTGCACCTATGGGTGTGTTGGTCTTAAGATGAGGTGTGGTCAGGCGCATTGCTATCTGGAGGCAGCAGAAAGCAATTGCTTGACTGACCAACAAAAACCTGGTCTGAAATGGCACATTATTTCACTGTTATTTTAAGGGTGCATGATCAAGATAGTAATATGCGCCTACATAGGCAGCTGCACAACACACATACACTCTGCCTGTTACATACAAGTTGAGTGTGCTAAAAATTCATTCCAGGTGTTTGGATAGGTCAGGTGGAACATTACAATACAGCCTCGGAAGGCCAGAGAATTCTTCATGGCATATTGTGTGACGCATAGTATTGCCATGCATCATGGAAGTCTCTAGGACACAAATGAGACTCTGCAGAGAAGGAGTCTTTCTTACTACCTGAAATCCACCACCGTGTTTCCCATTCATCACCTAAACTAAATTTATCTCACCACAGTTTCATAATGAACAGAAGATTTATTTACACTTCTCATAATATAATATAAAAGCTGTCCCCGTTGTGATTTGTGCCATTGCTTTCGCCCAGCCCTTTCTTGCCCTGGGGGCGCACAGAGCCGCGGTGTGTGTATGTCAGGACTGGGCTCACTGGCCAGTCACAACATGTAATGAACTCGCCACAAAGAATCTAATTCTATGTGAAACACTGCTCCATTATAATAGCAACACGCCAAGGTGCCAGTGCACCAGGGTTTTAAAGGGAATGGGAAATGGCACGGCACACTTTCATGATTAGTCACCTCTGGCTTCTCATCAATTCACAGGTGAATGTTTCACATAAGCTACAACCGATCAGCGACAACAAGAATGGTTTGAGGAACATAATAAAAAGTTCAAAGTGTTGACTTGGCCTACAAATTGGAGTGGAGTCCATGCCTCGACGGGTCAGAATTGTTTTGGCAGCACAGGGGGGGACCTATGCAAAATTAGGCAGGAGGTTTTAATTTTGCAGTTTATCTGGGTATATCTGTCGAGATCATTTCTGTAAAAACCATCCAGACTTAAATCAATATAAAACAGCAGATACTCTCATAATTTCATTAAAATGGTCAAATACAGGTGTATTACAAAGACACACTTGACTCAGCTTTGTGATAAAGAACACTGCTTAACTGAATTTGTGGGTAATGATCAATACAACCCAATTAGTCTGATTAGATCCAGAGTTGTCCTCATGATAGGAATATAAAACTTACTTCGGTCCTACAGCTTGAGGCTGATCATGCAGTCAAGTTAAATTATTATTTTTGATATGTGCCATCTGCTTGTAGCTAATTATTCCAACTGGCAAGCCAGGAAACAGAAAGTCATTTTTACACAAACATAAACTGTGTGTTACATGGGTCCATGGATAGATGGATACATGGACATACAGAGAGGGATATGGAGGAGTATATTTGAAGCCCTGATCCTGAAGTAGATTTCGTTAATAGACACATCTGTGAAGTCACATTTTGTAATGTTCATTTCCAGGAATTTTTGAAATCCAATTACTAATCCACTTTACACTGCAGATACGCATGTATGAGGGATGTGTATGTGAGCTCATCATACGATTTCTAATGAATGCCATATAAATCCTTACGGCTGTTTATCTTTATGAGCAAAATTAAATTACAACAGAGTGCAACAGGAATAAAAGAGGAAAGAAAACCTCCGAGCATGTATAGTACAGAAAGTGTCAGCTAACACACACTAAACAAACCTAATACTTGTAGAGTGTATTGGATTTTTATTCAAACACACTTGTTTAGGGGGGTACCACCTCCAAAAATATTTTTAACACAGTGTATCCAATCAGTCTAATATCAGAAGCCGTTACTTCTCAATTCAATTGATCTCAAATCTCGACTTCAAAAAGGAACATGGCGACAATGACTCAGTCAAAATAAAGAACTTTATCAACTACTATTACAGGGTAAATGCAATGTCTGGTCACCACTAAGATGCAAAGTAGAGCCAAAGAACAGTGTTAAATCAATAGCTGATAAAAGATTTTTTTTTTTTTAAAAACGAATTATTTCCACAACAGTGGAAGAGAATGTGACTGGGCCATTTACGATACAGCCATATTACTAATTGATACTGAGATGTCTATGAACGAAATTTGATGATTCAAATATTTTTTTTATCTCAACATCAACTCAGTCATGAGCAAGAAAGCAGGTCTTGCCTACTGTGAGTTGCGCCATGGCTGGAGATTTTGCTGGTCAAAATTACAGTAGCTGGTGTTGAAAGCCAGAAACTTCTTCACAATGGATTATGGGATTGTTACCCTGGATACAAAGTGTAGTCTCCGGACAACTGGCTCCATCAGTCTGCCAGAAGGCACCACTGTGGATTTCTCTGTTGGCAGTTGCGGGCAGATCGTGGCATCTGCCTGTTCTCTTGTGGGTTGATCTGAATTGCAGCACTAACTGTGGTACTTTTGCTAGATAACTTTTAGCATCGGCTAGATTAGCCAAAAAAACTTCAAAAATCTTTAAAGTGAAACCATAATAAAGATTTAAAAAGTTAAAAAAATATATATATATATATTCTGAGGCACTCCTGCTCTTCTGATTCTGTTGGTATTAACCTGGTTTATAAAATAAAAGATTGCAAGTGTAAACAAAGAAAAAGTTACTTGGAAAGCCTGTCCTGGTTTGAAGTACAACTGTCGATTTTTGTTAAGACTAGAAAGAGGAATTTAGAGTTTAAGGCAAATGCATTAACAGTTATAATACAAAATGCCAAATCTCTCACCGCAGCGCTCCCTAGAGGTCAAAGCACACCAGATTTCTTGAATTACCTCCTGATCGGGTGCTCAGTCACTGTACAAAGTTTAGCTTTTATCCATAAAAGCATTGCTGGTATGACCTCGCTTCCTATTTGGTGGCTTTCGATTGGCTGTGACAGTCTAATGCATTCGAAAATCAAAAATCCGTGTTACAAATTTTGTGAGGTAAAATACAGGCACAGTAAAATCTGTATAATGGGTTTCTCATCTATTTATGTATGATCAATTATCATATTTTTTATAATTGCACTGCCATCTTCCACAAGAAACTCGCAAAGGTCAGAGAAAAAGCATATACAAATGGAAATTTATGATTACCTGCCTATTTGAGCAATGCTTTTGTGACAGATGTGCAAACGAGGGATGACCGATGATTGAGTCACATATAGCGCGGCACTAATGATACCTGACCGATATAGGGGTGAAGAGTGAGAGGCAAACTTGAGATTCCACGCATTATTGACATCTGACCAGTGCCGAGGTCAGTGGTGAGGAGGGACAGCCTGACTACTAAGTATTACGTTCATATAAAAGCTGCATTACTTTGCATTAGCAAATATGCAAACTATTGTTTACACAAAGTTTGTTAAAGGTTAACCATGGCAGATGGTGACAAGCTTCAGGGCTGTCACCACATTTTATATGCTCTAAAAGGATAGATTAGATTCAAAATACCAACCTAAATATTTTGGTTCATAAAAACCCTGAGGGTAAGGCAGTAAAATCTCAATAATCATAGTCTGTGTTGATCAATCCCTACATACATGAAAAAAATTATCTAATCTCTATTGATCTGCTGTATTATTCTGTAGCCATGCTTCAATGTTTATCAAATGCAGCTATGTACTGCAGCCAGAAATTAATATATGCATCCCTACATGGCGCAGTATGATCCTTGGCAACAAACAGCAAATATGTCTCCATGGGAGTTACGGAGAGCCTGTGAAATTGAAATTTATTTGT
This sequence comes from Seriola lalandi dorsalis, assembly GCF_002814215.2. Classification (NCBI taxonomy): domain Eukaryota; kingdom Metazoa; phylum Chordata; class Actinopteri; order Carangiformes; family Carangidae; genus Seriola; species Seriola lalandi. Next base: position 87,242 of record NW_019524889.1, on the reverse strand, counting down.
TTGAAATATCAAATTTGTGGAGTTCAACAAAATGTGACAAAGCACATCAAAGGCAATCTAAATATCTACAAACTCGCCACAACAACCCTTCACAATTTGATGCAGAAAATGTCAGACACACTGCTGAGCTGGAAACATTCAAAAGAATCTTTAAAAGACAGAAAATCATCTGGTCAGGGACTGGTGCTGTGTGCAACCACATGTTATTCCCATTAACCACAAACTATGTCCCAGTAAAATCCCTTCATCCTGCAAATACCCTGTTATTGGACATATACCATATGAGGATGGTGACAGTCATATACCAAACGGCACACTGTGCTTTAGCTATTTAGCACTCATAGACCAAAAAACATGCTCAGCAAAAGCCTGGCTGCTGAACCAGGTTGCAAAACTTTTCTTGGATTACTTATTTGTGGAGAACTGTGCCAATGATGTTAAGAGGAAAATAAGGTCAGATACTGCAGAAGCAATTCATCATATACTGTACTGTACACGTCAGGTATGATCTTATATTTTGATTGAACGTACTATAGCTGATCTACTATTCCCCATCTCTTTGGTTAGCAAAATAATCAGTGTCATGGTTTACCAATTCCAATGCTGTCATACCAACAGCTAAAGAGAAGGGTGGTGGACCCCACTGTTTGTCACACCCACAGGTTACATACAGGCGATAGGCTAACTTGACTTAATGCAGTGCTGCGGAGTGCTGACTTAACGTGATGTATGACTTAAAATAATGGATGTTGGTTAGACATTTTGTGGTACTGCAGAACATCCCCATGTCACATTGTATTTTTCTTGTTTGACCACCACATTTTGCAGTTTCTGTATAAATTCTAATAGTGTGCATGACAATAAGTACAATTTTTCAACTCTGTCTGAACTTGTGCCAACTACAGACCAGGATTTGGCTTGTGTGTTGTGTTCAAGAGGCATTTTGTGTAAGTTTCTTCATGTGGGTTAATGTGTAAAAGATTATGTTAGAGTTTGTTTTTTTCAAAGATGTAATTCTCAATTTTCTTAAACTGCCCTGCAATATAGTTCACTCACAGATCAAAACAGCAGCATGGCTGTTCCTACTAACTCTGAAAACTAATCACATTACATACACTAATTAACTAACATTATGGGGCAGGCTGCTTCTCCCAAAACACAAGTTGCCAAGGCCAATAGCTGACTTCATTCCTCCTCTCACCCAATAAACACACCCATTTTTATTTTTTTTGCCTTCATTAGATATGTTCTCTTACATTGCCAATGAAAAGAGATACAATCATGTTTTGAGAGAACATTTGCACCAAATTTGTGGCCCACCCCTAAAAGCATGCACAGTTAGTGCATTCTGCACCTATATTGCAAAACAAAAAAACAGCAGTTGTGCAAATTTAAATGGCTTGGCTTGGGAGCAGAGAAAATATGTTGACTAGGAAATCTCCCAGAGATGCATAATGGAATTTCTTATTATTTTGGTCAAATCACTGGGCTTAAGTTCACTGTAACACACAGTTCAAACTGGGTGGAAACAATATGATAGTACTTCTATTCTTTTCCAGCTTTTGAGTGTTTTATATACAAGTGATTTAAATAATAATTTAAATACCGTGGTAATTTTTAGTCAGTCTCTCCTGGAGAGCATTCATAGCATTGTACATGCAAAAAAAAAAAAAAAAAAAAAAAAAAAAAAAAAATGCCAGAAATAGTCGGGTAAGGAATGAAAAAAATAGATCTTGAGAGAGAAGTTCAAACCCTGCT
>NW_019524889.1:69680-69769 GCF_002814215.2 Seriola lalandi dorsalis | reverse complement strand
TAACCTGGTGCATTATTAGAAATATTAATGTTTACATTAAGAATGAACACAAAGCAGTTACATTAATGCACTTTCTATTTAACATGACT
>NW_019524889.1:65795-65896 GCF_002814215.2 Seriola lalandi dorsalis | reverse complement strand
GCAGAGAAATTTGCTTGAAAAAAAAAAAAAATCCAAGTAAAGAAAGAAAGTGCAAAACTTGATGTTGCAATGGGTAGAATATTAAGATTCAGTTACAACAG
>NW_019524889.1:60918-61062 GCF_002814215.2 Seriola lalandi dorsalis | reverse complement strand
ATATGTGTGTGTGTGTGTATGTATATATATATATATATATATATATATATATATTTACACTGTTGCTCATAAAGTTGGAATAAAATATTTTTTACCTCTTTCCATGAAATGATTGTGACAATGTGATTTATTCTTGACAGATAA
>NW_019524889.1:59721-59822 GCF_002814215.2 Seriola lalandi dorsalis | reverse complement strand
GTGCAATATATCTTCAGTGAGAACAAATTGTTTGGAAAATCCACATTGTTTTCAGCTGGCACAAGCTGTGAGGGAAATCTGGCAACCTGCTGAATAAGAAA
>NW_019524889.1:26481-59701 GCF_002814215.2 Seriola lalandi dorsalis | reverse complement strand
AGATCTTGAGAGAGAAGTTCAAACCCTGCTTCCTCTCTCAACTCTGCACAGCTGTCCAGTCACTGCGTGAAGTGGGTGTGAATATCGGATTGACGCTTCAGAAAGTTACAGAAATTGTTGGAGGCAGTCCCCCCAAAAATTCCAGTCTCAGAAAGGTGTGAGGTTTGTGAAGCTGTTACACCGTCCAGCAAGCACTTCTGATAGTGTATACAATCCTATTAACACATGTGCTGGGTTGAGATCTGATGACTGCAAAGGCCAAAGCATATGATTCAATTCAATAATTTTTATATCAAACACTTCAGTGACTCTTCATGTACTTTATTAGAAGCATTTGTATTATATAATAGCATGGTTAAGCCTTTGAAAAACAATCTGGATCTATATATCGCAAGCTTTCCTCTCTAGAGGTTGAAATCCAAATCTTCCGTAACATAATATAAGGACAGGAAGCAACTTTTGCAATATAAGTGGAGTTGGACCATGGAACCACTTCAGCTTAGGGAACCATAGAGGGAAAAGAAATATGTTAAATATGTGACCCTGGAATTGAAAACTCAGAAAGAGCACACTTATTTACAGAAATCACTGCCTTTTCCTTTTACTACCACAGTACAAATATAATGGAGCCCCGCCAAAAAACTTCAGTGCGTCAAAGTTAAAAATACAAAACTAGCAGAAACTAGCTATTAGGTGGCTTTGATGTAAACTACTGGTAACATCTCTTCTTTCATGAATATTTGCAAGAACATGTAAATGTAAATGTTTTTCCAATCTGAGATATGGTATTAAGTACAAGTACTAAAGTACTAGAGTAAAGTCAAACACTCAGAACTTGCCCCTGAACAGAGCTCTAATTTCAGCTGCCAGATGTTGCTGGGACATCAGGCAGATGTGATAACATAAATTATTTTCCAGGATGACACCACATTTTCTAAGTAACATAACTGCCCTTTATATTGTTTTTCTGTTCAAGGGTATGATATATTCAAAGCTCAGACTTAAGCAGAAATATGAATTTCTTACCTACCACAATACTAATTGTGTAGCATGCTGCAAAGGTTTTTAGTGAAAGGTCATGTGCATGGTGGTTCTGATTTACAGATTCCCCAACCTGACCTCCATTCAAAATATTACCATCAAATTAACTTATGATAACGATCATGCATTCATTGCTGCAATCATTACTTTCTGGCAGCTGTCGTACAAACTACACAGAGAAACAAAATACTCGCTTTTGCGAGTAAATGTTTTGAGAAACTCATCCTGGGTCACTAATTAAAAAGTAACAGATGCATCCCATCTGTAATTATAGCAGCACTGACTCATTGCCCTTTGGTGTATGGAAAGTCATAACTAATGTCTCAGGCAGACATGGCCCTTGCATTAATTCACAGGATGTGTTGCAAATATTTGAAGCAAATTTTGGATAAGGCCTCTCATTGTGGGCAAAATAAAACTGTGCTTCAGTTGCAGCTACAGTAGCTGCAAATCTGACTGTGAAAGTGGTGAAAAGAAGTACTTTGAATAACTGTACTTAACACTGAATTAGGATTTCTACTTTTATGAGGGTTTGAAGAACCCCTACAGAAATCAAGTGTTTTAGAGACAGTGTTAGCCCTGAGCTAACAAGTGTTGCTGTCTGGAGGACCCTAAATAAATTGTTGATATAACTGAACCTTGGGAAAACAGCTGCTCTTAAACACACCAGGGGCTGTGCGGAAGCTAAATCTAATGAAAACCTGTACAAACTTGACTTCAGGGTGGGAAAATAGATGCAAACAACACTAATACAATGCCGGTGGATTATTTAATCCAACAAAGAATCACCTTATCTGCAAAATATAGCCTTAGTTCAAAATAACGCATATGGTGCTTAACATCATAATACACAACAAATATTATTTGGGATGCCAAAGTAAACTACATACAAACAACATTTACATGATGCTGCAGAGTCTTTCAACCTAGTGAAATCTGACATTTCTGTGATCTAAAAAGGAGTAGAAAACAGCTCCGTGTTATCAATCGCCACAAAAAATGTGGACATCAACACATACACTCTCTTGGAAAACTAACATGCACAGAAAAAGTGAAAATACCACAGGATTCATCATAACAAGCCAGCATCCACAATTTTTACCTTCAGTTGCATTCAGACAGTGGGAGTGACACTGTCTTGCTTTATCCCTCATCACATTGTAACGAGTGAGTTATGTGAACTAGTAAATGAGGTAGTTGGGTGCAAGATTCCTCTGGGGCTGAGCTATTTATTTCGCCTGTATGTCTAATGACTTTGTAGCCCTTTGAAGAAGATGGAAGTTTGACTGAGTGGCAGTGTTTGTGAGCACACAAGCATCACACTTTCCCCACAGGAGCCGCCTGTGTAGACTGCCTGTCTGGCTTCCTAGCTGGCTGCTTGACTGGCTGCTGAGCAGGATTTTCGTGCAGGCAGGAAAAAGAGTATTGACTGAACCCATGTTAGACCACAGGGCAAAGCATCTGGTAAACAACACATGCTCATACATGCATGCATGCACGCACGCACACGCATACAAGTACTTTTCCAGCAGAGTGGAGAGACTGCATTGCCACAGAGGGACAGATGAAATTATTTGGGGAGAAACGATAAAATTATGTTTTATGGATCAGCTGTCTTTCAAAGAGTTTTCCAAAAACAAGGGCAGGTTGAAATGACAGAGGCAGGTTTTAGATAGGCATGTTTTTGTTGCAAATACACAACTTTCAACAAAAGGGGCAAGCAGATAGCAATACCCCCGGCTTGGTACATGTATGGCGTACAGCTGCAGCACAACTCGATCCATTGGAAAGCTACAAGCACTTGGCTATTGATGGCTGTGTTGTATAAAAGCCCCCCCATATCTCTGTTCCTATGCAACTTGACCCTTTCCGTCCATGCTTAAGTGTTAGGGTTGCAGGATCACACTAGAGGTGTCATGACAGTATAGGAAAGTAGGCACTAGTAAGGACTAAAATTCACAGAACGTTAGAACTGGATTTTCAGTCCAACAGATTTGACAAAAGATTGACAGGCCGTCCAGAAATTAGATTCCATCTTGTTGCGTCCTTCACTGTGTCCTTCATATGCATGCAGATTCAAATCCACTTAATTGCAGTCATGATTCAATCATCTGTGAGAGTCTACAAGCATCACGCATTTTCAGTCATGAGAATGAGCAGCACATACATATTCATGTGTAAGATTTAGCTAACCATATCGGCATAACAAGAGAGAAAGATACATATACAGTGGTGGCAGTGAGATGCAATGCTTTGAAAATTAATACATTATGGATAAGTGAATTGAATATGTTTATGTTTTATATGCGTCAGTCACAGAGGTCACTGACTGAAAATAATGGAAATTTATAACGATAGTCCAGCCGTTGGGTTTTCAGTTAAGATGGCGATGATACCGAGTTACTTTCTTACTGACAATCCTTATTAAATTCCACCACCATAATGTACTGTTGCACCATCATTGCACATCCAAAATAGAGTGTTACATTCACATTTTATGCAATTATCCTATAGAACACACAACAATATGTTGTTAATACACTTTTAAAATTGATAGCACCATCATACCAAGATTTCTGGGGGAACAACTGTAGAGGCTTGAGTAAGCAATACCATACTTAGATAGTTGTTTAAATATTTATGCTGTGCGCTCTGCACCGTGTTGTAACATCAGGCTATTAAAGAATGAATGACAGGCATAAGAAACCTAGCTGTACATGCTTGATCTAGGTATTACCACACCGCAGCTTTGGCTACAATCCTTTATCCATGCAGCACCCACACATTAAAATGGGACAATACAACAACACAACTGGATGGCCACAAAATAAATTGTGCTGTTATAACATCCCCCATTGTCCTTATTGGAAAATACTTTCCACTGTCCTTATTACTCCTCAGTACTGAGTAATGGAATATATCTGTGCATCATGTGTAACAAAATGTGATTAACATCCAAATCAGCATGAAATTCTGTTGAAAGATGGAGGCTAATTCCACCAAGTCCCCCACTGGAGACTCGGGGAGAAAGAGAGAGAGGGTGACAGCAGAGGGAGAGAAACGGAGCAAAAGACATAGAGAAAGAGCGCAAATGGGCAGATGGAGAGGGGAGAGGTCCTGGTCTGGCCAGGTCTGGGGCAGGTGGAAAGATGAGGGGGGGTAAAGGGGGATGGAAAAGGACATTATGGAAGGGAGGAGAAGCAAGCCTGGAGGATGGAGTCAGCCTGTTAATGCGGGAGAAGGTATGGGAACAGAAAGTAAAGAAATCGAAAGAACCGAAGGGTCTTGGGAGTAGAGAGGAAGAGAGGTGCAGGCAAGTAGCAAATGGATAGGAGGTAGAAGGAAAGGAGGAAAATAAAATGAGAACGGAAAGGTTACACAAAACACATAAACCATATCATAAAAAGATGAAAATGAATGAGAGATGGATGAGAGAAGGAGTTCACAAGAAAAGCAGAGGGGAAAAGAGTAGGGGTGAGCGAGATGGTCACACAAGGATAGTTCATATTTAGACAGCTCCCTGCTGCACCCAGCTCTACTTCGACACAGATAACTCGGTACATCCATTAGTTCAACTAATTCCCATCGCCATCTACCATGCAATTTCAGATGCACCTCTGGAGTCGCAGAAAAGGTTCAGGACTTTGGGGGGAGGGATGTTGATTTGGAAAATATGGGATTAATTTGCTTAATTGAGGTACCTAATGTTTCCATAACTCAACAGTGGAAGTCCTACAGGAAATCAGGTGGAGTAAGTGTGATCGCACATACCTCTCTTAAGAATAAATGGTGTCTACTTCTCCTGGCAGATGGATTTTTCTTCTAAGTGAAGACCCAGTTTATGAAGAGCTGTCCTAATCATAGCCTCTCACTTAAATTCCATATTTCTTTCATACATCATAAAAATGGCCATTACTAATGTACTACTGTAAAAGACAAAGAGCAAAAAATAATTATTCCTTACCTTCATAAGCTGCCTTAAATCCATGAGCGCTTACTGCAAAGTCACTGGTAAGCCTCAGTGAAAAAATGGAACCAGAACTGGTAACAGGTGGAGGGATGGTAAATCCTGTTAACCTGCAGAAAAAGAGAAAGAGAGGCCAAAACTGAACGTGTGGTTTCATTTATACCATCCCATTTATATCCTAATAACAATAAAAAGTTACATTACATGCAGTTGTACCTGAGCCTTATTAAATGTAAGACAAATGTTTTAGTCAAATCTATATAATGACCTCTGTTGTAAACTGTAAAATAATCACTGTTGTAAAACAATTGCCTTTTACGGATTTCACATGCACACAATTTCAGGAGCATTTAACCTCGAGCAATGCAATTATAATGATTCAAACAGATAACACAGTTGAAAAGTTGTGAGGCAGAAACCTAAACACTACCTGGGTCTGTTAAACATCTGTCGAATCTCTATTTAAATCAGACAGGCCACCAGATGAAGTGGCTGACTGCAAATTTATAAATTCCTGTTGAGAGATGAGTGTGCACTAAAATGCAGCAATGCAAAGATAAAACTGTTCGCCAACGTAGCTCTCACAAAAAAAGACCTCAAACTTCAGACCACCAGAGAGTTTGTGCGCTGTAGCATTTTGTGTCTAATAAAACAGAACTGCTCTGTGAATTGTAATACAATTTGTCAACCAATAATATACTGTGTACTATATAATCAAAACCCAAGCGAGAACCTTCTCTGTTGTTCGATGGTCTTTGAGGGCTGGCAGCTGCATTGTAACAGACTGCTTCATTACAGCATTTCAAATTAGGTGCAGATCCAAACAAATCCATTTACTTTCACGACGTCGTAAACAAGATGTGTTGCTGACCGTTCCTCAGCGGCAGTTGCTGATGTTCTATCGACCTTCCACTGCTGTAAGCCAGGCAGTGTGGCATGAACAGAACTTGTGCATGAAACAGAATGTCTCCTTTTCTACTGCTGTCTCATTTTGTCTTGTTATTTTCCATTGCTAGTTTTGGGGCTGTTTGTGTGACTGAACCTCTACTTGACAATAAGCCTAGTGAATAGTGTCTGTAGTAGGCCAAATGTGCAGAAACTGAAATTCCCCCAGTGACAGCAAAGAAGAGGGTGCTGTATTTACAGCTTCAATAGAGTTTCCAATTACAGCACTGTGAACTGTGCTGGTCCTTGCAGTAAATAATTACCCTTTGTCACAGGTACAGCACAGCAGTCAATTGCCACATGATGAAATTTTGAATACATTTATGAGGAAACAGATCTTGAATTGTGACCTTGTTAAAAGCTTAATCACACACAAGAGCATTGTATTGAATTTGCATGCTATCATGGTTAATTAAAAATGAGGGCAAGCTTGTGCATCACAACAAAAGTCTTTGTTGGAGTGCTTAAATAAAAATTAAAAAAAACAGCAAACAGGGGAGAGAGGTAGCACTGAAACTATTTTTTTCACTTTTTATCATTTAACTTATTGTTTTGAGCGGTTGGTGACATTTGGTTAGGCAATATCCAAACTAGTCATAATGTAAGAGGGGAGTCTTTGAGTGGAGAAACAGCTATAGGAAACATTCCTCTCTGCACAGGGACTGACAACATTCTGAACAAGCAAAATATTAAAAGGATTCTCTCACACTTAGGGGATTATTAGAAACCTCAAACATAGCTCCAGTCAGAGTTCACATGAAAATGTCAGGTGTGGACAAGTCAGTTTGGTGTGACTTTTGTTCTGTGCTTCTGTTCAGGAAAGTCACATTGAAAAGACAAGTGTGTGACCCTGGCCTTTCTCTCTGGCCTGCTGCTGTGGCACGTAACAAACAAGCTCTTAACCTTTCTTTCGCAACAGAACTATGTCTCAGTGCCATTCCAACAGGAGAAAGGGAAATAAAGGGGTCCACAGTGCCATTTGCTTGTAGGAAATATATATTTTCAACGAATCATAGCTTGATGTCAAGCTGGGTAGTCTTTAGAATTGCCTGCGTACCCCAAGTCTGCGAGCGGTGGATCCATGGGGAAACTAATTATTGGCTGAGCTGAACAGAAAAGAGCAGAACAATCAGTGGCTGTAGAGAACATCCTTACACAGAGGTCGATGGCACCCATCAAGATGAGTGCAATGCAGTTGCATAATAACACTAAAGAGCTTTGACCTGAAATGGTTACTGAAGAAGTGGGACAAATGAATAGTGGATTAGTTTGTCCATGAATCAAAAAGTTGAGGAAACTCTTCACTTGGTGTTGCAGCACTGACAATCAAGACAGTGAACATAATATATGCTGCTATGGCAACATGTTATACAGAGAAACAAAGATGGGAGAGGAATTATAAATAATAGTAAATAAAGTGTTTATGGGAACATATATTAGGTTAATGTGAAGAATTAGGCCTGATGAACTAAAGTTGTAGGTATTTCTTTTCCTACAACCACCTGAAATAAAGAGAAAACATTTTTTCATGGCCACAAGCAAGGTGACTCCGGAAAAAGCTTAGCTCTGCCAAACTGAAACTCAGACCCATGTTCCAAGCCTCACCAGACTAAATCCTTTCCTCGATTGCACTGTTGTCATCATAGCACAAAACAGCAAGGAAATAAGGATGTCATGGTGTTAGTGAAGGCCTACATGAAGGGAAGACATATTTTCTCAGGCTATCAGTGAGAAGGATTAGGAGGTGGCAGACTAAACAGAGTTGGTCTGTACTCCCACACTTGTTTCTGATTGAAACAGGTCATGTCTTAAGTCATACTGGTCAGGATGATGCAGGAATAATTAAAACCTGAAAACAATATCTGAACAATCAATGGAATGTGACAATGTACGGCTGCCTAAAAAACAATTTGTCTTCTACATTGTATGACTTGGCTGCAGCATTTGGAAAACACATGGACATACTATTTTATATAAGAGCTTCCTAAAAAATTTTTAGAAGGAATTTTCTCAATTTGTTTAAATAAAGACGCACATTCTGCCTAAGTATGTCTAACAAAGAGGAGACAAAGAGATCTCCATCATCCGGTATTCACTGCTGCCTGTTGCTTTGGAAACAGGAGCATCAGGTGAATGGCTGGAAAATGTCATTAACAAATAAATACCATGGGGCCTGCTGTCTTCTCAGACACAAGGAGCTTGTGACTTAGATATGAGACACAAGTCTACAAACTAAATCCCACTTCCATTTGAGATTGTATAAAAAAAGACTTGTTAAATACCGGATTATGCCCTAATCTGACTTTGGGAGGTAGGCCAGACTCACAAGGGAATTTCATTTTCAGAAATACAGCAGTTTAAGGCATCACAGTCAAGATGAACATGCAACAAGAAATAAAAGTTTAGTAAAAAGGACAGACACTGTAATGTCTGTCATAAGTGTGTTTGAAACTATAACCGTAGAAATAGCATTTTTAACCTCTCTAACCCATCTGGCAATCTGACACACACTTGCATTTAATTTACTTTTTATTCTAGCTCACTACAAAAGCCCTTGTTGGTTCACTGGAATATGGTGTGAATTGATAGGAAAGCTAATTTTAATCAAGAACATCCACAGACCTGCTATATATAACTTTTTTAAAAGGTGGTAGACAATTTGCACATGAGGAAAAGAGGATTAAGAGTACACTAAATCCAATGAATAAGGTTACATTTAAGCAAACCAAGGAGACAAAACCACTGTTGAAGCTTAAAAAGATCTGCATGTATAACTGTATAATACAGCTACTCTATGTTGGGGTGAAAGGGAATGGTTTAACAAGTACAGAAAAGTGTTTGGACTAAAATATATAATAATTTGGTGCGGTAATTTCAAATCCAGCAAAAACAAGGTCATCCACTGTAAATAATGCAGTCTCACTCTTAGCCAGTCAATAACATTGTTTGCTTTGACCTGTCATGGTGACAGCTGGTGCATCAGAGGTCACAAAGAGTTGGAACAAAATTATTTGCACGAACATGATTTTATGGATTTGATCAAAGCCTGTTCAAAAACAAACATTTGTGAAGTCACAACAGCACAGTAATTATGACTTCCTTCAGGCATGAGTAATATGGAACTTTTTTTAATTTGATCAAAGCCTATTCATAAAAAAAAGTCATTCTAAATTAAACTTTACGCAGCTCTACAAGTACAAATTAAGTGCTACAAGCGTGAGTCACATAGAAAACAGGTGTTCTGCATCTGTAGTGGAATCCAACAGGTCAACCGAAAATGTCAGAGTGGGTCTAGAGATGCCTGCAGTCTGAGCAGCTATGGCACCCGCACTTTAAGGATCAAAGCAACACCAGTGGCAGCAGAATGACTACATGTGCCTGGGAACAGAGTGCAAATGATTGCCTGGACAGATGCAGCCTTTCCTTCCACCTGAAGACACTACATCAGCCCCGAAGGTAGCTGTCAAGCATTCCTGCCATCTGATTAGAGTGTCACAGTAGCGGCGTGCCATAGAGAGAGGAGAGAGAGAGAGAGAGGAGTGATGTACCTCTATTTGTCTGACTCGCTGTCTCTCTACCTCCATCTGTCTTTCCCTCTGTGTTGCACTAGTTCTTCCTGTCACTCTAGCTCTTCACTCACTTTCTCGTTGCATGAGGTTGCTCATATTCACAGTTACTTTTCTTGTCTTACTGATTCACCGTTTGTGTCACTTTGCCTCTTTGAAACTCTTTGTTCATCTCTGCCCACCTCTCCTTGTTGCTACACTGCTCTTAGCCTCTTTGTGGATCCTGTGACACAAGACCAAAGAACCAAAACAAAGGGGGGAGGAGAACTTAAGTGTCACTTACTTGGTAAGATCAGTCGTGACAATTAAAGCGAACCCCTCGCCTTTAGTTTATTGTTAGACACAGCAAAGTAAGGCTTGCTACTTACTACGGTGAATAAAGGCCTTCCTGCCGGTCGTCTCTTTGAAACAAAGGGAAAAACAGCAGGGGATGATTAATAGACTTATTTTGCACTGACATGTCCTAACTCATTAAAGCAGCCACAGATTCTGACATTTCTTTTTAATAACTGCAGTAATAAAGGTCAAATCATCCCATCAATTAATTCATTCTTGGTTCTTCTCTGTCCAATAAGAGTGAAGAATGAACATAAATGTAATTTCTTGAATTGCAAAGGAAATGTAATATAGAGAAAGTCTGGTGAATGGTCAGAAAGTTAATATCCTTCTCTCTCTGTCTAGTGTGCCACTCATGTTTTAGGTTTGCACAGTATCTCATTGTCATTGTCTACAGTATCATGCAAATGCAAGTAGTTCCCCCAGATGTGAATAGGCCTGGTGCCTAATGCAAAAGCAAAACTGGGATAAATATAAGCCAGGATTTCAACTCAAAAACTGTAATTTGTTCACAGGTGTGCTGACAAAAAAGGTAATTAAAAGGATAATTAATCCTCTATTTCTCAACCATTTATATGGTGTTCTGGTATATTTGGGAAAAGAAGAGAAGACAGACCAAGCCTAGATTCGATTTAGCTCATCCACGTTGGAGATGACAAAGGCTGGGGCAGATAAATAACAAAAGCACTGAACAACCATTAATACCACTTTTATTTCATAAAACCTTGTGCTACTTTCAGTTATTTGGAAAGTGATATTTATCAAGTACAAGAGTCATGGCCTAGAAATTTTGTTATTTATTTTTATGCATTTAATAGTGTTTATCGCTTAATTTAAATACCCTCCACCCTCTCACTGTGTCAAACAACTCCACTTGGACTGTTATAGACAATTCTGTTCACTACGTGCCAACAAAACAACCTTCTTTCTTTAGTATCTAACTTGACGGTAGCCAGCGGCATAATATTTCTGCACTGCACTTCCACTGTCTGCACTCTGTTCTCTGTGTAAGAATAGACAATGTAGACCCAGCCACTTGACACTAGTGGCACCACTTGTTCCATGACTAGTACTGTTCAGGCTCAAGGATTTTATCACAGGGCATAACAAGAGAGTAGCAATATATGAAACACACAGGTTAAGAGTCACAGAGTTGAAGGAGTTAAAGAGTTAAAAGTCTGTGTGATACCTGAAAATTGATTCAGAGGTTTGAGGGTGCTAAAATATGTAAGGTGAATGTCAGGCTGAGTCGAGTTAACTTCTGTTATTTCTGTATTGTCAGCTATCCAAAAAGATAAATAAAACTTTGGTACGATTTATGCATGCAATGTAACCTCAGAAGTAACAGAAGTTATAGTATGAGGTTCACCTGGTCTACTATTCAAACATTTGTTAGATGTTTTAAATTTGAATTGGTGACAAACTTAATCTAAAGTGATTTAAAGCTCCAGATAGAAACTATGCTGTGTACATATGTATGTCTCTAAATTTGACCTTCAATGTGACATTTGCATTCACATTTGACAACAGATCTCCACACAGTGCGAGCCTGGCATACTTTGAAAGCAAAGCTGCAGGAGAAAAGGATAATTACTAACCATGCCTAGCTTGTGACCTTTTTGCACATTTTGTGGCTGCTTAAAAATAACATACAATTTTGGAGTTTTTCCAGAGGAGGGGAACGACCAGAAAGAACACAGTAGGATTTTCAGAAAGGGACAGAGACAAAGATTTTGATATGTCTGACAGATAATAGGACAAAAGCTGCAAACTGTCAGAATATCAAATACTAAACCTCATGCAGAACACTGCATGAACACAAGCAGGCAAATATTTCTACCATTGGTTGACAAAAATGAACAATAATACTAAACCTGTATAATAAGAAACAGCTTTGTTAACTGAAGCAGAAATTAAAACAAGAATTGCTTTCGCCCTGGTGGCCCACCTGGTAGTGCATACCATAAAGTCTCAGTCTTCACCACAGTGGCACGGGCTCGAGTCTGACCCAAGGCCCTTTGCTGCATGTCACTCCCCCTTCCCTGCCACAACTACAATACAACCTCTGTCAGATACCTACTGTGTCTTCTGTTTCCTTTTATTTTTCTCATTCTGTATAATGTTTGATATTCAGGGGATACATAGAAAAAAAAAAAATCAACATCCCAAAAAGGATTTTCTGACTTATTTGCCAGGTAAGGCAAACGTCAGGCAAGAGTTTAATAATCCATGGCAAACATTGTTCCTCAGTAAGATTGAGGAGCAGTGCTTGAGACCTGTTCCCTCTGGTCTCTTTGATAATGGGAGGAAACCTACACATACTAAAATTACCTGAAACCTCCACCCAGAGAGGACCACTATAAACATTCAAACCAATGAAATTCTTACTCTAACAGTGCTCAACTACCCTTGAAATATTATACTTTCATTATTATTATTTATTATCATGTCCTTATTTAAACTCGAAAACCACTGAGGGTGAAGCCCTCATTTACAATGATGTCAAGTAGATACAAAATAATAAAAATGCAACTTGAAAGAAGTACATCAATTAAAAGGTGGTTGGTGCATAAGCAGTTCTTCCAAGCTAAGTGTGAACTTGAGGGACATAGAGCATAAGCCAGTTATTAGTCCTGGTGTAATGTGGTCCAGTGAACCAAACTGACATGAAAGTAATATATGAAGGCAGCTTTCCAAAAAGGGCCTTGTAAAAAAACAAATATGTATGCAAATCGCACCTCTCAGACAGAGAGGACCACCCAACCTTTTTGCACAGGATGCAATGAGTGACAAGAATCACCAGTAATGAACCTTTAGATTGGTAGACGGCATCAAGGGGCTTTAGAGTTGCATGCCTGTACAAGATGTCACCATAAGATAAAACTGATGAAAAAGTTGCCTCAACAAGGTTTTTTCTACAATGCAATTGGAAGCAGGATTTATTCGTAAAGTAAAAGCTGATCGTTTGCCTTAATTTATGCACCAAGTTTGATACATGATTTTTAAAAGGATAACCTCTCATCAATCCAGATGCCAAGGTATTTGTATACCATGACACTTTCAATATTGGTGCCGCTTAGTGGTGAGGATGAGATTATTCAAATGAATATTTTGGGCTCTGGAGAAAAACAAATTGAGATTTGTCTGCATTTAAAACTAACTGAGAAGTTTTCACAAGACGTCTTTTAGATAATCAGAAGTAAAGCTCAGCCAGTTCAAGTCCCCTAAAACGATTATCTCTGAATTTTTATATGGAACTAAAAGATCAGCTAGCTCATTAATTGCTAAGGAGGAAGCAGACAGAGGTCTGTACACTGCAAACACAGTAATTGAATTACTATGTGCAATATTCACTTTCAGACATAAGAACTGAGGATGGAAGGAGAGTTAGGGTAATAAAGCCTTTATTCCAGTTTATTGGGTTATTATTACTATCATAATAATAGTAAAGTAACAGCTGTTGATTCAGTTGAAGTTATAATATGGAAAGTACAAAAAAAACTACTAGAATATTAAATATTGAAATATACTAGCAGACCCTGAGTCAAGTTTCAAACTGTCACTTCGACTGTCACTTTAAATACCTGAAAAGAGCCTCTTTTTTTTTTTTTAAACTTTCTATTACAGTTGCAAAACTTTCGCTGATGCATGGGTACAGCGTTTCGGTCAGAGTTGAGTTGATCTCGATGGAGGGATCACAAGTTCACAAGCTGCAGCAAGAAAACATGATTCTGCTTGTCATAGCAATTGCATAATGACAGCAGCAAAAACATCTCCATAATGAGGTCATTTTTTTTGTGCAAGGCAGCGGTGGAATAAAAGACTTTATTACCCTAACTCTCCTTCCGTCGTCTACCATCCTCAACATATAATTTCAGCACAATAATGAGTGCTTCAACCAATCATTCTCAGGTATGAGGGATTTAACGTACTGTAAGTGCAGCACAGAGTAAGAGGAATGAGGGGAAAAACTTCACAGAGCAAAGAGAATACATAGATCAATAGGGAGACACACTAATCAGGTCCATCGCAGGGATATCGATTCTTTTTCATTTAAAAAATTCATTGTCGCTTTTGTCGTGCTCCCTTCTGAATTTCTGCCTTAATTAATTAATAGCATTAATAAATTAAAGGCCTCTTTAATCTCTATCAAGGTTTCTATTTATAATTACCCTGGAAGAGGGAAGAAAAGGAGAGCAAAGGTTTGCCTGTCATTATGTTCACCTTCTTAATCATTCCAGCTGTAGTAAAACCTGAGCGAACAACACATCAACATGCATTCAGAGGAAGGAAGGAAAAACAAAAAATAAAAACAACTTCAGGTGTTGCCATATGGAAATGAGCATCTTTCAGAACAAGATGCTGGAGGAGCAGCTGGGAAAGTTTGTGCTGCATCTTTCTTGACAAAGTTAAACTAAAGGTAAGAAAATGCGAAGTAGGAATCCTTGCTTTTCTTTTCTTCTGAGTGAGTTTTAGTTTTGCAGTGAATTAATTGTCTATGAGTAGACATTCTACTAGCATACATTTTGGGCCCTGGAGGCACAGCAAAGACTGTCATGGAATTATTATTTTCTGGCCCACACAACATAGTGCCATGTTGGGTGGATATCCACCACTTGGAAAAAACAAGAGTGTTACTAAAACACAAAGAAAACATTTCTATTTAGATGTGTGGGTTGGATCTGGAAAAACCCATCAGATTTGGACCATTTGCTTTTGTCTCATAGCAAGAATAAGTCGTGCTTTTCCAACTTCTCTCTGAATGGTAGGATTACCGCCATGTGAATTTAAAAAGTCTAAGTAAAATATCATCTTTGGTTTCTTGTTTTGCCAATTGTTAACCCTATACTTGACACAGCCTAATCTGCAATGACTTGACAAAACACCTATACATTCTTTTAAAATGGTAAACTCGACTCAAACGATGCACTAATCACAATTTTCTTTTCTTGCCATTTATGATTTGATGACTTTTTTTTTTTTCCCCCTTTTTTTAAGTCTGACCTGTCGATTACAATTTTCTTTTTAAGAACTATAATTGTCAGATACACAATCATTTTGTAACTTTTCTTTAATGGACAATTCAATTGTATGTTCATAATCAAACACTGACTATAGGTGCAGGGTGCTGTCTCCCTCTCTCTCTCTGTCTCTCTCTCTCTCATGAACCATCATGTGGTACATGAGTGTAACTAAGACCAGCATGGAATCGGTCACAAACATAGCCGATCACACTGGCAAAACAACAACAACCTGTTTTTCCCGATCACCAGCAGATTGATCAGTGCATCCCTAGACTCATCTCATAAAAAATACAACTTTTTCCATGGACACTGACAACACTGACTAGTATCAGGAAGGGGAAAAAAATCTCAAGAGCTAGAAAACTAGGAAAAGACATTTGAATGTTATTCTGCAAATGCAGCTACAAACTGTTGGGAAAAAATAAAATGTGTATTCAATTGTTTCAGTGCCTTGGTATAAGAATTTGCTCTCTGCTGGATCCAAGACAGATATTATGCCTAAACTCAAACATTCAGATATACAAATTAAAGGAATAACCAACATAAAGAGTCTTAGTAAGATGTTCTGCCCCCAGGTGCCACTAGTTACTGCTTCAATGCCCCTTGGCATTCATCATATAAGTCTCTGAACTCTACTGGAGGGATCAACACCATTCTTCCGAAAGATATTCCCTCATTTGATGTTTTGATGATGGTGGTGGACAGCACTGTCAAATACGGCTGGGTACTGCCACTGATTTCCTGAATCGATTCGATTCCAATTCACAAGGTCCTGATTTGATTCGATATCAAATCAGTTAGAGATATTTCACTTAAAACATCAATGTTTCTTGGATATGAATGAGATTCTCAGAGAACTAATGCTGTAAATTGCATTATTAAAAGCATTCATGCATACATTACGAATGAACACAAAGCAGTTACATTAATGCACTTTCTATTTAACATGACTAACAGTTTAGACGCATCTCAAGAAATAAAAGATGTAATGTGCCTTGTTAACGTACCCCAGTGCACCGGCTACACTGTGTATGAACAGGTACACAAAGCCTCTTCTTCAGATAGATACATTTCAACCACATCCTGCGAACTGTGGATCTCTTATTTCATCACTTTGAGAAAAAAAAAGTGGCGGAGCATCATTCCTGCAGCTCTACACCTCCGCTCACCTGACCAGATCTCGTTGTGACACATCCACAAGAGAGTGTAAAAGATATATATTAAAGGATCAATCTCGGGTTTTATGAATCAATGTCGGATTATTCAAATGAAGATTGATTTTAATCGGAGAATCGATTTTACAACCAGCACTTCTGTCTAACATGACGCTGCAAAATCTCCCATAACTGGGTTGAGATCTGGAGACTGCGAAGGCCACAGCTTCACAGCTTGTGATTCACAACATTTTCATACTCATCAAACCATTCAGTGACCCCTCATGCCCTACGGATGAGGGCATTGTCATTCTGCTTCTCCAATCATTTTTCAGGTTTTTCCATTCATTTGTCACTCATCTGTATGTATTACCTGACAGTCTGAGTAAACCATTGGTAGATAAAACAGTCACACACTGACTCTGCACAGCCACCTCCCTATCTTTAGCTTTGTTGTGTTTTCTTTCACTGCATAACATTGCAGTCTCCATCTGTCACACTAGCCCGAACCGACATCTCTATGAACACCTCTGTGTACCGTAAGTGGAAAGCTGCACTGAATTGAAAAAAAAAGTGTATTGCATTAACTATCAAGTTTGAGCCCAAATCTTCAACATATTACATACTAATGACCAAAATACCATCAGCTCATACAGCATTGCATACATATAGATAAGGTGTACAGTTATATAAATATCTATTTTTCTTTTATAAAGAAGCATTTTATGGAGCTAATTTATTTCCGCATTCTGGGAAAGATGTACTGGTGTGGGCGGAGTTGTGTTTGGTTTAATAATCTACCACAAGGTTTTTTTGTGCCCATCTCCATCATCATTGATCGTCTGCATTATGGGGACAAAGCAGTGATGCTGGAGAAACAACTGAAACCGGAAATACAGAGCAATAAACAGTTACTGCTATAACCGTGAACATTTTCAATAAATGCTTTTCACAGTAAAAGCTTTCCACATAAGAGAAGTGTGTTTGGCTTTTATTGCGAAATACCCGCTGATGATATCTGTTTAGTGATAGTCGTCATTCAACAATAGCTTTGTGTAGATTAATGTAAACCACGTTCAAAGTTGGTCTAAGTCTACAGCTAGTAGAGCCTTCACACAAAATCTCCATTCACATTGTTGCTGAACATCAAACCATGTTTCATTAGGTCAAACTACAAGCATATTATCCCAACAGATATATATAGACATCAATCTGCTGATATGCATTGCCTGACATTAGCTGTCATATACCTATACATAATCTATAATTTTCTTTTCTTATTACAATTACACATAATATCCATAATCAAAGGCCAAAGTAAGAACTGTCCTCCCCGAACCACATAATCATATATAAATACACTAGCAAGAAAAAGTATGTGAACCCTTTGCAATTTCTTGGTTTTCTGCATTGATTGGTCATATCTGCTCTTCATCCAAGTCACAAATGTAGACAAACAGTGTCCCTAAGCTAATATCATACAAGCAATTATAATTTTTTGTGTCTTTATTGAATATACCCACTAAATATTCACAGTGTTGGTGGAAAAAGTAAGTGAACCCTTGGATTTAATAACTGGTCAAACCTCCTTTGGCACCAGTAACGTCAAACAAGACCTTCCAGTCGTAGAAGATCAGACCTGTACAAAAATCAGTAGGAATTTTTCCTTCAGAACTGCTTCAGCTCAGCCATACTCTTAGGATATCTGGTTTGAGTGACTCACTTCAGGTTATTCCACAGCATCTCTACTGGGTTAACATCTGAGCTATGACTGAACTACTACAGAAGGTGGATTTTCTTTGTTTGAAGTAATAATGTAGTAGATTTACTTTGATGTTTATGGTCACTGTCCAGCTGCATCACCCAACTACTGAGCTTCAGCAGGTGGACAGCCACCCTAACATTATCCTGTAAGATACCTGGATAAACTTGGGAATTCAATTTCCCATTCATGACGGTGAACTGTCCAGGCCAAGAGGCAGCAAAGTGCCAAATCAGGATGCTCCCTCCACCGTACTTCACCTTTGGGATGATGTTTTCATGTTTGTATGCATGGCCCTTTTTACACCATACATAGCGCTGCATGTTCTTCCCGAACAATTCAACCTTAGTTTCATCAGTCCACAAAACACTTTCCCAGTAGTGTTGTGGAGTGTGAAGGTGCTCTTGCTTGCTTCATGCAACCACCCACCATGATTTGCGTATGGTAGACTCATGAACAGAGATGTTAATCAGCTCCAATGAGTCCACCTGCATTGTGCTTTCAAATTCATCTTGGCTTAGCTAGGCGCTCACTTCTTATGAGAGTAGCCACAGAACCAACTCGTGTCCATTTATAGACAGTTGGTCTAACTGATTATCTGAACTCTTTCAGCTTCATACAGATCAACAATTCTTAATCATAAGTCCTCCGAGATCTCCTTTTCTGTAAGGCATGTTTCAAATCTGCAGTTGTTTCCTGTGAACAGCAAACTCAAAATGTTTAAGTGTTTTTTGGGGTTTTTCTTTTTTAATGAGTCAAAGTAGCTCTAACCCACACCTCCAATCTTGTTTCATTGATTGGACTCCTCGTTTGAGAACTCCTGACTCCACTTAGCTTTCGTTAATGCCATTAGCCGAGGGGCTCACATACTTTTTCCAGCCAACCTCCACCACAACTGTGAATGTTTGAATGTTTTCAATATGGACAAGAATGATACAATGATTTGTGTATTGTTAGTTTAAATAGGTTGTGTTTTCATAATTGTAACTTGAATGAAGATTTGACCATATTTTAGGACAAATTTATACACAAATGGAGATAATTCCAAATGGTTCACTTTATGGGGCTGGGCAATAAAAAATATTATCTCCATAATTTATCACATTTGATTGGGATTATATGATCACACCATGTTATGACTTTACATAATTATGTGATTAATTAATGACTTACATGTTTAGTCTGAGGTAATGTATATACTGTAACATTGGAAAACTGTTCATTGCACTGAACACCAGCTTGATTCTCTTATACTGTATGTGATTTTGCTTCACCCAGCCCGAGCGTGATACATTTCCATATTCTTACTAAATCATTTTTAATTATATATACACACATTCTAACTGGATCTTATGTAATATTCTTTCAACTGCAGAAAATGTATAAATTAATGTTGTTGCTTCAATAAAGTATGGTTTGGGATAAAGATTTGATGTTTTTTAAAGATGTGAATATAGTATTAGTGCGCTATGGTCCAATGATCGTACATAAGTGAAAGGTAACACGCAGCTACTTCTCAAACATGTCTTACACAACCATAATAGTATACAAGAAGAAAGACAGTAAATACTAAAACAGACATTTACTAATCAGTCTTTTCTGTAATTCAGCACAATGATGGGAAATCCAGTTTGAAATCCATTGCAAGAACTCTAACCCTCCCATACCTTCTCCCATCCATATACTACCACAACAGCACATTGAGCCAAGGAAAACCCTGAAGTGTTGCAATTATATCACAACGAAATTAAACTGAAATTAAGTTCCTTTAATTGGAATAATTAGACCGAAAAACGCAAATGTGACCAGAGAGCTGAAGGGCAGAGAAATTTGCTTGAAAAAAAAAAAAAATCCAAGTAAAGAAAGAAAGTGCAAAACTTGATGTTGCAATGGGTAGAATATTAAGATTCAGTTACAACAGGATTGAAAAAAAATTGTGATCTATTGGCAAAGACAGAATGGGGAGACATTAAATCATGGTTAAAAACTTAAAACTAGTTTTTACATAATAACCGTCAACTCCACCTCTTGAAGATAAAATGTCAAATTACACCCTCTACTTTAGGATAATTTTACAGCTGGTGAACAAAAGAACAAGACAGGAGAAGCATCACCTGAAAGATGACCTCGACCTTAACTTATCTAAAGCCTGCCAGACAACAACAGACAAACTATTAATGTAGCTACCTCTGACAGCATACCAGTCTAGTTCTGACAAAAAACTGACAAACCTGGGCAGCTGCAATTACTTTCATCCACGGTATTTACATTAAAATCTACCTTTTATATTTAACCACATATTTTAGAGCAGCTGTCACTGAATAGGCCTGCAACTTCCAACTGCAAATTCAAATGCTCATTTCATTCACAAGAAGTTAACTCAGGCCAACTTTAGATAAATACAAGATAAATACAGTAGTAGCACAATTGTGCTTAAACACTGCCAGTATGACCAAACTGTAAAATGGTGCCAACACAGTATCATTAATATTGTGTTGGCACCTGATAAAACCCTAATTAAGTAGTCATGCAATTAACACATTCACGAAACTCCTTTAGTATTTGTTCTATGTTGTTTTTTTCGAATTGCACTATATTGTATGGTATTCATGTCATTCTGTCACCCCCACACATATACAAATAACAAGAATACCTTCAATTTAAAGCAAAGTTTTTTGGCACGCTTAATCTATTGGTAAAATACACAAAACAAAAAACTCTCAAATCAGTCAAGTGTATTTATAATCTTAAAAAGCATCTCCTCTGACATGTCTCAATAAGAACAAAACTGTTTCACAGCAGATATTTCAGAGGTGTGCCTAATAACGTTAACTATGACTCAGTTCCGTTTAGGTGTCAAAGTAAGACATGATGGTTAGCCAGAGTGCAAAATACCAGGGCACTGAAATAAATTAAATTAAGCCGTCATTAATTTCAAATTACATTTGTGCTTTTTTGCTATACTCTGCAGCATTAAGCGTTTATGAGTGTGGAGTTGCTATGAAATGGATTGACATAAAGCAAATTACCTGAGGTTAGCAGATGCAGCGATGATGTTCATCTGTCTGCCATGTTGGTATTCAAGTTGCTCGCATACGAAAACTCGGCGGTCAGCTTTTTGCCGTTTACGCTAACCGTTAGCCAGACCTCGCACCTGAAGTCACTCATGGATGTCATACTTTAGTTTCACCTCCACTCTCGTCGTTTGCGCAGCTGTCTCTGATTACGGAGAGTTGATGTTTGTTTCAGTGTGGAAGAGTGGTGCTGCATTCAGGAATAATAGGGAAATTTTACTCAATGTGAGGACAGCCCCTTGGGCCACCACTTTGCCACCTGTGCGTGTGTCCATACATTACTGCTGTGGTGACGCAACTGCCAGCCCTATCTTTCTGCATTGAGTTTGCTTTTGATAATGGCCATCAATAATAGAAAGTTTGATTTCATTTCATCACAAATTTGATTTATATTTAATTTAGACAGAAAGAGAGAGAGTGCGCATGCACTGGAAACTCACCCCACTAGCCCCTCACCAATGCTCTGTTAACTTATTGACATAATATAATTACAGAAGTGGGGAACAGTGAGGACATTGTAGGCCTTCAGAGAAGACCAAATATATGAGCATGTTAAATGTTATATTGTTTTTGTTGTCTCTAGGCGGAGAAAAGGTTAGCTTTACCTCTCCCTGGGTGAAAAGTCAATAGAACATTGTGGGGACAAAGCAACGAAACAAACATACCCAAAGCCCTCTAGCCAGAACATGAAAAAATTGTTTTCATGTTGGAAGAAAGTGAAGACTAAGAAGTTGCCCGACTGTCTGCAATGAAGTTCACATGACAATATTCCCAACATGGAATACTTTTATGGAAAAACCCTTTTTAAGCTTTTGATCTGTGACCTTATGGACAACAGGAATATAAATAATAATATAATAATAAATAATGGAGGAAAAGTACATCTGAATGAACTATACTTTTGTACTCATGGTTACTATAAAATAAACTGAACAGTTGAATTGTGGAGAATCTATCATAGCTAACGATATATAGCATATCAATATTGACAAAAGTTGAAGCATTTGTATGCGTGTTGCTATGCTGCTTTGCACAAGCTTTAAATTGGTTGCCAGAGACCAGGTGGGTTTTAAGAGAGCTTAGCCTCATCATTCGTATTTTTTTCTCCCTTTGTTTAGGCTTCATGTAGGAAAAATAGCAAAAAGTACAAAATTATAGGCTGAGATAAATGTGAGTAGTCACTGGGAAGTGACAGAAGAGAAAAAGGGGGGTGCGGGTCGGGGGGTTAATTGAAGGCCCAGCTCTAATACTCATGGTTTGCCACTGAATTATAGCCTACATTGGGTTTGTGCTATGACTATATAGTAGTATATAAGTAGCCTCCACTTTAAGGTCAGCAGGCTGGCCCAAGCCCAAAGTGATATGTTTTTGTCTTATGGAAAAACCCATAATTTCTAACTCTTGTTAACTATATTTATTGATAAATTCTAGGGTTGATACTAATCGTGAAATAAGATTGAGAAATGCCTATAAATACTGTCTCACAGATTAAATATGAACTGACTTATCACAATTGTGCTAAGATTTGATAGTGTCATTGAATTTTAAAGTTACTATTGGCAGAGAAGTAAAAATTCTGGCGCTGTGACAACACTAGTTATACTTAACAACCAATATGTTTATCTCAGCATAGGAAGCAACTTCAGCATATGATGTCTGCCATAACTCACTGTTGTTGTTTTACTGGCATTAAACTTAAATGACTGGTATTAAAATGTCCTCTGTTTATAACACATGGGTTTGAGCCAATTGGTTGTGATTAGGCTGGATATTTGGCTTTGGTTCATTGTAGCCTACTTGTGCAACTAAGATTTCATTAGTATAGCAGCAGAACAAAAGCTGCCAATTATGTACCCAGCTTCTGGAGGGTACAGTGTGACAACAGAGGCATAGCAATGTCAGGAATTTCTGTATAATTACTCATAGACTTCAAAAGGTGTAATATGTTTCAGGTTTTTAACCATATTTGTGGTTATATATGTGATATCAGCCAGTGTGGAATCTACCATCAGGGCAACAAACCTTTCATAAGCCTGACCTTGAAAACCGCATTATGCAACATAATCTTTTAAGTATCTAAAGTGATTCAGTTGCTAAAGTATCAACAATGATTCAGCTCTTGAATTATTCCCCTTCATTACCACTCTTTGCTATACAGTACATCCACCATTGTATTAGCCTGACCTCGGTCCATTTCCACTGAAGTTGAGCCACATAAATGGGCCAGGAAAAATCATGTTGGCACTGGCTTTTTGAATGTTTCACAGAGAAATGTTGGACCTCACTTTCACCTATGAAGGAGTTTGCTTATGAATACAAGTGGATGATTAGACACCAGGTGTTTTTATGTATGTAGGTATGTACACACACATATATATACATATATACTGTATATAAACTGATGTGGTGTGTATCCTCACACAAATGATGATCTTCTCATAATACACAGTACACTTATCTATAAAGAGTGGGTTTATTTTGAGCAATTGGTTTGACAAGGAAGATGTGAAACCTAGCTTTTCGCTTTGAAATCCAAACACAAAATGATTCTTTAAAGCAGGCTTCTTTTGGGAAAGTAATAAATAGAATATTCAAAGGATGCTGCAGTTCACATTCTCTCTGAGTCAGTCATATATACTGTATCCTTCTTTTCTTATTGCCAAACAACAAAATATTTCTATTTTTAAGGATTTTTTTTCAGTAGGCATGTCATTGATGATTGGCTTGGATTGTAAACCGATTTGCAAGGTTCGACGGTTTGATTGAGCTCATGTTGGTGATTGCATTTAATAAAAGACATCAGAATTATTTATTAATCAAAATCCTTGAATAGCTTGAATAGCCATCAAAAACAAAAACAAAAAACATCAAGAATGGTACCTTAGAAAAAAAATGTTCTTCTGTCTTTATCTATTTGGAGCAGCATCTTATGTCCATCCCTAATAATATCTTACATGTAGGTTCAGTACAGTACGCCTCTCAACCTGCATAAATCGAGGAATTGTCATCTCAACATGACATCATCAGTTTTCTTTACTAAATTCAATTATTGAATTGTTCTTAACTAGGCCTATATTTTGTGAATTTAATGTCAAAATCAAGAATAAGTTGTGAGACAAATAATTCTGTTGGAGAGAGACAGTGGGGAGAGGGAGAAAACAATAATAAAAAGAAACAGGAAAATTGTACCGCAGCACTTGAATGTCAGGCTATTGTTAGAATGTAGAAATCACCCTGAGTAAACAGTAGTTTGACTGTTCAGTGACAAACAAAACAAAACGTGAAAAAGGAAAATCTTTGTGTCTGATGCATTCTCTTCCTCTGTCTCCTACAGTGAGCATTTGAATAAAGGATAGTGGTTACTGAGTTGACCAATGAGTCGCTGAAGCCAACACAACATCAGGTAAACATCAGAAATAAATGCTAGAGATCCTGCGAGAGCGTTCAGGTTTCTTCACTTTGGTATGTAAACACACAAAGAAATTGTATTTTACTTTTACTGCTGCTGTATATGCTGCATATACAGTGTGTATGTGTATATATATATATATATATATATATATATATATATATATATATATATATATGTTTGTGTGTGTGTATGTGTATGTGTGTGTATATATATATGTGTGTGTGTGTATGTATATATATATATATATTTACACTGTTGCTCATAAAGTTGGAATAAAATATTTTTTACCTCTTTCCATGAAATGATTGTGACAATGTGATTTATTCTTGACAGATAAAGTGTATATCTTCTCAAAACATTAGTAGTCAATCTCTTCCAAAGTGATTACTGATGCATTTAAATAGGAATAAACAAAGGTTTGTGCCTGAAAACAAAATTATTCCAACTTTATGGGCAACAGTATATATATAAATACTATATATATATATATATATATACACACATATATGTACAAACATATATATAATGAAATATTGCATAACAACAAATAAATATGTTACATTTAGACTCATTTTTGTGTGGCATCTTTGCAAGATGGTTCCTTTGAAACCAAAACACAAATTTAGTTTTTCATATGTAAACTCCCAATAAAAACCGTCTGCATTTTTCTGAAGGCAGTTCAACTCTGCACGAAACCATGTCAGAAAAGGGAAGACACGCTACAATCCTCACACACTGCTGCTGACTTGCCTGACACTTCCCTGACAAGAATAAGCAGTCTATGTCATGTGTGCATTAAAGATGAACTTTCCATCTGAAGTGATCATTGAAGGCTTTCCTCCCTCACATCTTTCAGTCCCTGCCTGCCAGCCTTCAAATACGGCCTTCAAGGTGCGTGGCTTCAGGGAAGCTCCCTTACCTCGTCCTGAAGTTAGCCGGGTGTGGATGCCCGTCATACAAAGATAAAAAGTCATATTCCTCCTCCACAGCGAAAGATTGAAAAACTATATGAATCCTGTTCCCCTCCTCAGCAACAATCACCCAGGTACAGTTCGCTCCATTAGGATATCCATATGGAAACCCAGGGCTTTCTATCGTCCCATTTCTGCCTTTTAAAGTGCCTCCGCAAGTGTGGATGAAACCTGAAACAAAAGAAAAGACCAAGTCATTATCAGATGCATACAGACACAGTGAGTAAATAACTTTCTTAGTTGTGGGGAGGCAAAAAAAGTAAAATGCACTTCAAAATATTGAAGAAAAGGAGTAAGTTATGGAGGTCCTTACAGAAAATATATTTAAATTTGCCTGGTGCAAGCATCCAAGCAGCAATAAATAACACCAATGCCTTTAAAACATTTTTCAATAGGCCTGTACAGATGCTATTCCAAGTATCACTTTTATTGTAACAACTGCATGCACCGTGTACAGTTCAGGTGCAATATATCTTCAGTGAGAACAAATTGTTTGGAAAATCCACATTGTTTTCAGCTGGCACAAGCTGTGAGGGAAATCTGGCAACCTGCTGAATAAGAAACAAGTTTTGTGTTTCCATTTATGTTTTCAGTTCCCCCTCCAAATTAAAAAAAAGAATAGGCTGTAACACCTAACGCTGTAATAATGGAAGAGAAATGCATAATTGAGGACTTCAGTGATGTTTTTTTAGTGTTAAGCTGAACAAAGCGCTTGTGATGCATTATTACTGCCCAATTTTTTCCAGTGGGTCAGAAAGCCCCAGAGACAAGTAATAAGCAAGCTCTGCCAATTTGATGCCACAAGCCTTTAACATTATGTTTCACAGCCCACACGAAATATATCTTCGCACCTTGGTACACTGGCTCACTGAAAATCAATACCCTTGACATATTCAGTTAACCTGTTACCAGACACCCCCATTTTTGCGCACAAGGCAGAAAATAATGTACCCAAAATAAAAATGTTACTGTTCCACCATTCAACCCTTGTGATTACAGTTATAAGCCCGGTCTCCTTTGAAAGGTAACTATTTAAATTTTACAAACAAAAAGTCACAATCTGTATAAGAGATACTGAGCCAAAGTTACAGAGAAGTATAGTACAGCCTTTTGCTTTTTTGCTTTTTTGACATAAAAATGGGAAAATACGGCCTGTAGTTGTACTTTTTATGTGGAAAACACATCGGAGCCATTGCCCCAAGTCTGGACCAATTCTGTGTCAACAGCAGTTGCAGTGATATGGGGACCATAAAAAGCTTTGCACAGAGAAAATCAGGAGGCTTAGGGCTTTCAAACAATGTATAATTTGTCAAGGTTGTGTGAAGACTGATTCTAGTACAGACCAAAACACACCTAACGTAGCGCAACCGAGGCCAAAGCATCTCATGGATGGGATGGTGTATTTAAGCATCATCATTGTCAGACTACAATCATTTCATAGCTTGGCTACACCTCTGTGGTGTTAATGTGAATGAACACTCTACACTGGACTTCTTTCGCACACCTGTTCTTCCACTCTTCCACTTCCAGCACACTCTCACACTCAAGCAATGTATAAACATGTTGCCATATACACTGTGTTTCAGTGCACAGAGGAGAGTGCTGTTTTATTTGAGGCTATCTTGAATGTTGTCTAATGAAATGCAAACTTTATTAAGATGCATGGTTTACCCACGCAATTTACTCCTGGTGTAATTAGCTTTTCACACTCTGTAGGTAAAGGATGTTTTGCATAGGTCAGCCATACACACGCACTGCAGTATGGGAAAAAAAGGCGAAACACACGGATCACTTGGCAGCTCTGCAAATCAAATGGCTTCTAACTAGACAGACAGTGGACATTTTGTAAATAATATGTAGGCCTTCTTATAAACTGATGTGAGCAAATAGTCAATATCTTAAACTGTGACACAAACTGATCATTAATTTCCCTCTTGTCAAGCTGTTTCATTTCATTAATTTTGGACAAACCCTTGCAGCTGTTTACATTCCACAAAAGACAACTCTGTGATCACAAACACGATTATCCACCGGAACATTTTTCCACAATCTTTACGCCTTGCAACACACTGCGGATATCATACTCACAGGGGTCCTGACCCAGAGTCCCTGACATTACAGTACATCTCCACTTGACCATCAGATAACTGACCTGCACTCACCAGACCAGTTCACTCCTCCTGCATCCAATCATCAAGTGGCCTGACCTTCTTATATAGATACAGTTATAGATACAGTATGCTCATGCAGGTTCATGATGTTGTGTCTTGTGATGAGCGGCTGCTCTAAATGCAGTGGGAAAAATTCCCGCCAAGGTTTGTCGCATGTCTAAGTTGAAATTATTTCCGCCACCACTGAGCAAACAGGGTAATCACGGCAAATTTGCAGCATTGATGCGCCGCCTACAGGGTCAACATGATCCAACCTGTGACACGGTACATCATTGCAGCTTTCAAGTGCTTTCGGGAATATCATAATTACCAGGACAGCCCTCTTCAAGGATTCAAAAAAAGTCTGAGTATGAGTAGAAAAGTGTAGATTTTTGTTACAGATGAGGAACTGCAGTGTGACAGCTTGTTTGACCGACAACTGCTGTATTTGTTATTGTTTGGTCTGTACATAGATTATTGTTGAATGTCTCTGGTTTCACTAATGATTTACTTTAAGTTGTCACACATTCTTGAATCTAATCAACTGAAATTGGGTCTCCCTGTTAGACATCTGATCCAGTTTGTCTTCATTTTTCACAAAGCGGCCACCAACATTTTCACAATTTGTTTGTGTTTCCAACTAAAAGAAATACATAGACTGGGTGCACATGTGACATACATTTTAACATTAACAGTTGATGAAGAAGGCATAAAGACAGAATGGTCCACATCCACGCTGACCATTTAAAATGGCCTTGAAAAAGAATTTTTAGAGAGCCTTGTCCACTGCTGAAGGTGAGGCCACCTGTAGTTGTGCTGTTGTAGTTTCAGTTTAGACTTAATTCACTATAGTCAAAACAGCGGGAGCAGATAATTATGAGGGCAGAAATGCATAACGTTATGCTATTTGAATACTAATGTTCGGCTTCAGTCTATTATTCATCTTGGAGTCACCTCTTCCATTTCTATGAACATAATTATGAAAACATTTTGATAAAGTTTAATTTTACCTGGTTAGCTTGACAGGATGACGTAGCTAAGACTGGGCGCAACAAAGACTCTGCAAACAATGTAATGCTACACAACATTCTGCAATATTGATCTTAGTCTAAATCATGAGATTATTAAAGTTAACATGAAAATATTGAAGCTTTGCTTGTTTAAAGGTACATGCCACCATTTTTACGCATGAAGTTCAGTTTACTTATCACGAGAAATACTTCTGCTTCTGGTAAAATAACTTATATACTATCTTCTGCTGATGTTAGAACGTTTGAAACAGTAATTCAGACGATGTCACCAGGGCTATCTCGGCCTGGGCTTAAGACTTAAAAATTTTAACAGAAAGCCTGAGAGTGGAGTTATGGGGTTGGAATCAGGAGGCAGGGAGGGTCTAATGAAAGATGGGATTCAGTTACATAATGAGAAAGTGTAGGATGCAAGTTTTGGAACTTGATCCCTAGCAAGGACTAAAAACGAGGAGATCTCGGCCTCTGCTCCATCAAATTTGACAGTTTCTTAAAAGAAATGTTGAAGAATTCTTGTGAGTCGTCTAACTTGATCGGAATGACAATAGTAGTGTTTAATGACCTTTTAAATGTTACAACAGAATGATAACATCACATTTCTTGATTTGATATCTGTTACAGTGAGACAGCCAAGTAAAAATATATGAAACTAGAGATATACAGTTTAAAACACTGCTACATAACCATTAGTTATGCAAGTGAAGTAAACTAGATCTTAGTTGTGGTAATTTAACCACGCACAGATTTGTAACTGTGTAACTGTGGCTAAACATTGTAGGATAACAGAAATCTGAAGCAATCCTGGTCAGATGGCTGGATAGATGGATATCAATGGAGCAAAGGAAAAAGCCCATAAATCTTCTGCTGGGTTCAGTTAGACCTACACAATCTTCTGCAACTAAAGTCAAGTGCTGCTGCTTTTATTTGAGGTTTTCTTGTATCACCCAGTTTATACAGTAACTACAGCAAGAGCAGCACCCACAGAGCTCCATTAGTCCAAGAAATATTTCAGTGTTTGTCGAGCATTAGATGACTAATGTTGCAAACTATTCAGAGTAATGCTATTTGTGTGAACTGCTTAGCAGTGTTTGTGAGGCTGATTGTTCTGATGTCCTGGGGATGACAGAACAGATGCTCATTGCCAAGATATCTATTTCCCTCTTTCTTCCTCGCCCCCCCCCTTTTCTCCTTCTCAGATCTATGTATTCCTTTCATCCTTCATTATCCCTGCAACTCTCACGCCATCTGTGTTTTTTTTCCCTTCTTTGTATCTCCCTCAGCCTTTTCCTTTCTCACCCTCTCTCCGTCTCACTCACCTATTTCATTCACTGCCTCTTCAGCCAATTGTTCCCAGAATCTTTCTTCATCACTCTCTCTCTCTTCCTGCTCTGCAACTCTACCTCTCATTTTCCCAACAACTCCCACCTCTACCCACTATCTATTGCCCTCCTAGTTTTTCTCTTTTTTTCTATAAGCTATCCATTATGAATTAGAATCCCCCTTTTCAATGCTGTGAATCATACAAGCTTGTAATATGTTAAGCACTGTCATCTTCATAAAAGCTGTATCTATAAAAAGAACATTGTAAACATTCATCTTGTTACTTCAAAGGGAAACACGATGACATGTGCTTCCTTGTGCAGGAGAGAGGACATGCATTAAACCCATTTACCACTTAGACCTACAGCGTGCCTCCTTTGAATTCCACTGTGACCGCTTATTTGCCTGCTATGACCTCCATCATCACTTCAATTGTAAAACGCATGTAATTGTCACGCTGCAACACCGACCATAAATTGTGATGAGAAACCAAATTAACAACATGCTGTGATTGCACAGTGGGGGAAATGCAGTTCAGAACTATGAATCAGTATCATAACACACCAGTCTGGAAGAAAGAGGAGCCTCAGCAGGCAGCCGGCTGACAGATAGCTCAAGAATGGTCCCAGCTGTTCCTCAAATAGTTACAATAACCCCTGGCCTTTTGGATATACACACATACTTCACATTTTTCACTGCAGCACACCTTTGGTGCTTATAACTGATTGTCATACTTGTTGGTCAAAACACAGACAGGAAAATGGCCGTCGTCTTCCACCCTGATGATCTTTCTGGAGGTGTTTCGTATTTGTATGTGATGTTGGCCTTGCGCTGCTACTCGCTAATGCAAACAGAAAGCAAGACTGCTGGGGATGATTCTCCGATCCCATCCCAGTGAATACAGATATTTTGGGCAGAATGATCCAGTTAATGAGCCACAGTGCTGTACCCTGTGTGGATGGAAAATAAGATTGATTTTGTAAACAAAATACATTATGCATCATAGAGGGTATCCTATTATTTTCAAGGCCCAAACAAATTTGTTGCAGGCAGGCAAATTGCTTATTTAAGGTTTACTTTAAGCATGGAAGAAAATGATTCACAACATTTTGACTTTCCTGTGCATGGACTGGTGTATGAACAAGAAAACAGCCAATATGTGGCCCTCTGCCATGAATGCAGATTTATAGGTAGGCCATGAAGAGAATTTTTTTATGTAATCAGGGAGAGAGGAGGAGGAGTCATTTACCGCCATTCAGATTATTATGAGTGACAAACAGACCATTGGGTAATGGCTGATAATGTAATAGTTGATGGGTATGAGAAATTGCCCATCCTAATCGACTATTTTTGAACAGACCTCCATTAAACAGGCTTGGATAATAAACATTCACAGTGGGACCTGCTCCCTCGTGTAGTTGCTTCAGGAACCTGCAGGGCAGAATTAACTGCTAGACAAAGTCTTTTCTTCCCCCAGCAGTGAAACTGAATTCTGATGAAAGACTGCAGCGCTCAGTTTGGCAAATTTATTGTGTTCCATTTGCTATGTTGTCCTTAAAGTGTATTGAATTTATCTGCTGTCTATTGTGCTGTATTCGTCTTTTATCAGCTGTCCATTGTCCCTAGTTTATGTGGCAGCCTGCACGTCCAAAGTAATTTGTCCAGTGAGACAATAAAGTTGATCTAATCTAACAAAATCCTATAGCTTAGAGCGCACAGTCTAATATCGAACTGGAAGTTTTTGTGCCTTGATTAATGTCATTCTAAGCTGTGGCAATTAAACAAATATTGTAGCGCCCCCCTTTGGTGCCAGTCAGTGTAAACATTGTGCATCAGTACAGCAGCACTGCAGCAGCATTTATACATCACACACAAAGAGTTTTGGTCCTGGGTAGTTCATTAGAAACATGTCTAAACTTCATTTTGATGTGTGGACAAACAAAGCAGCAGGGGGACAAGCTGCAGCTGCAGGGCTCTTTGTGAGGGAATTTGGCTGGGTCTATTGGACACTATAAAGGGTCTGCAGTTTGAAAAGTCTACAGTGTCAGATGAAAGCATGCTGCACTGACAATGTCAAACCATATCATTACATTCCAGTCATTACACCGCCTACCCCCCATGCACACACATCCAGAACAATGTGGGGTTTGTCGCTCAAGGAGACTTCAACAAGTGGGAAGAGCTTGGGATTCAGCTACCATATGATCAATGGCCAACATGCTCTACAACCTGAGCTACTGATGCACCTGAATGTATCACATGTGAAAATGCTCCAGTGCCGCTGTTATTATGGTCAGTCATGTATCACTCACTTAGCCAAAACACTAAAGACAGTGGAGGTGAACTGGTTTCTCCTTTTTTTTCTTTTCAACATAAGTTGTTATGCGTTATGACTACTGTGTTTAAACTTCACTTAGGATTTTTAATGACCTTCTAACCAGTACCTGCTATTTAAAAACCCAATACAGCTGGCATTTTTTATGTTAAGTAGAGATTTGAGCTGAGACTCAGAGCCAGATACATTGGCTGACATACACTGTATATGCGAAAGGGGAATAAAAAGGAGAAAATAAATACTTCAATATAAATAAACTCTATGTGTTATCAGTAGTGGCTGTATAAGGATGTAAGGGTCAGTGTATCACCTATCAAAAATTTGCAAGTAAATTAACTGCATGACTTAAATGCAAATACTCTTGCTGCTCCGAAATAACACAGCAATTCGAGTCTTGCTTTGAACACTTGCACTACCAGTCGATCTATGCATGAATAGTGTGTTGCCTTCACCCTTCATACATCACAGTATCTCTCTTCAAACAAATCCTGAGCCCAGTATCTACAAGCCTACTGAGCTATGTGCTTTCAAGCCTCTCTTTTTGACTTATTTTTGGCATGTATTATTTTCTCTCTCTCTCTCTGCTTGATACTCCATTTCCTCGCGACTAACTTTAGTATATGTTTACTCAAGGACACTTCCTTCTCTGGGTGGCAAATCATCATTGTTCATGATGATGGCCTATCACAAACAAAGAGGGAGGCAACAGCATCACTCCTAGCAATCAAAGTGAGAGTACAAAAAACCTGCATTGATTTGCACCTGACCGCAAAGGTGAGTCAGCCATTATAGAGATATCCATCAGCAAGGCTTGGTTACAGTGCGTCGACTGGAGAGATAGAACCCTTACCAAGCAAAACATAGGTCAACAAACATCTGAGTGGGCTTCATTTGCTGCGGAGTTCTTGTCTCACTGTTATATCCCCAACCCTTGTAAAACATCACAAAGAGGGACAGTAGTGTTACACCGAGACACTCCTGGGTTTTGCTCGGTATTAATCGAAGTCTGGAATTCAGGAAATTTATGGGTGCAGCTCTGGGAAATAATTTTCATATACTATGTTAATAATAACTTGAGTGAAACTTGTAAAAAAAAAAAAAAAAAAAAAAAAAAAAAAAAAAAAAAAAAAAAAAA
>NW_019524889.1:25714-26461 GCF_002814215.2 Seriola lalandi dorsalis | reverse complement strand
AAAAAAAAAAAAAAAAAAAAAAAAAAAAAAAAATGCCAGAAATAGTCGGGTAAGGAATGAAAAAAATAGATCTTGAGAGAGAAGTTCAAACCCTGCTTCCTCTCTCAACTCTGCACAGCTGTCCAGTCACTGCGTGAAGTGGGTGTGAATATCGGATTGACGCTTCAGAAAGTTACAGAAATTGTTGGAGGCAGTCCCCCCAAAAATTCCAGTCTCAGAAAGGTGTGAGGTTTGTGAAGCTGTTACACCGTCCAGCAAGCACTTCTGATAGTGTATACAATCCTATTAACACATGTGCTGGGTTGAGATCTGATGACTGCAAAGGCCAAAGCATATGATTCAATTCAATAATTTTTATATCAAACACTTCAGTGACTCTTCATGTACTTTATTAGAAGCATTTGTATTATATAATAGCATGGTTAAGCCTTTGAAAAACAATCTGGATCTATATATCGCAAGCTTTCCTCTCTAGAGGTTGAAATCCAAATCTTCCGTAACATAATATAAGGACAGGAAGCAACTTTTGCAATATAAGTGGAGTTGGACCATGGAACCACTTCAGCTTAGGGAACCATAGAGGGAAAAGAAATATGTT
This sequence comes from Seriola lalandi dorsalis, assembly GCF_002814215.2. Classification (NCBI taxonomy): domain Eukaryota; kingdom Metazoa; phylum Chordata; class Actinopteri; order Carangiformes; family Carangidae; genus Seriola; species Seriola lalandi. Next base: position 25,863 of record NW_019524889.1, on the reverse strand, counting down.
AAATATGTGACCCTGGAATTGAAAACTCAGAAAGAGCACACTTATTTACAGAAATCACTGCCTTTTCCTTTTACTACCACAGTACAAATATAATGGAGCCCCGCCAAAAAACTTCAGTGCGTCAAAGTTAAAAATACAAAACTAGCAGA
>NW_019524889.1:18161-25664 GCF_002814215.2 Seriola lalandi dorsalis | reverse complement strand
CTTGTAAAAAAAAAAAAAAAAAAAAAAAAAGGAAAGCAAATTAAAATTACAGATTATGTTGCCATTGATTAGAGGAAAAGAACAAAGGACAGAAAAAAATAACCTTCTGTTGCGTGCGTGCTGTCATACCTTCACATCATGAATCTTCAGGGTCTGCACCATATCAAATCAGAGCTGCTGCAGCGCTTAGGAGTTATATTTAGAGGTAATTTTGTTTTTAGAAATCTAAGCACTTTTCTCTCAGATCTATGACAAGCTGTACTCTGAGCCACAGACATAAAATTTGGAGAGAAAATAATTTTTCATCAGCACAAGCAGGAATACAACAATGATGACTGCTGGGGCCCAGACAGCAACCTTAGTAGACAGAAATCTCAAATTGATGTCCCCAAAGAGAAGGATTTTATCTGCATGGCTGTGCGGCACCTTCACAATTCATACTGATAGAATGTGCATAATCGCAGGCCCTCACTATGCTTGTCTGCATGGTTGATGAAAGGCAAATGGGCTCCATACAGCAGAAACAGAAAAGAGGCTTTCTAGAGAATGACTATTACCTCATGAGTGTGTCATTGCAATTTGGAAAAGGGCTCTGAAATATTCCATTTGGTGGTTTTAAATTGCCAACCACTGAGGTGAAAAATACTAAAATCAAATACACTGCCACAGCTGGCACATGCACAAATACACACCCCAAACGCACACCATTGCACAAGGAAATAACAGCGGTTGTGTGTCTGTGTGGCCAAGTATAATAACTGTTTCTCAACGTCTGCATGCTGCTGGTGCTTAAGTTACTTCCCAGCAGATACAGTATTTTATATGGCTAGACACCAATACCTCCTCAAAGTGCTACTGAGCCATATTGCACCTGATGCCAGGCCACCACTGCGAGAGCTGCTGTACAACACAAAACTGCGAGCCAACAACACATTTAATAGGACGCCTGTCTCTCTAGCCTCCAATCTTCCAAACAAACAATAACATCAACACTTCACTTTCCCCCGAAAAAGGAAAAGGAGAAGAGCACAGAACAAGAATCTGTCTTTTTCTATCTGAAAACAAACAGAGGCTGATACAACACTTGACTGCTTTTCGCTTTCCAAGTAAACAGTCTTCCTTCAGTTTACAGCCTGTTCACATAGTGAGGATGTGTTTTTCAGATGCAAAGCAACTCACTTGAAACTCAATCACAAACTCACACAATGTCTCATTGACATTTAGCAGGCGGTAGATTCTCCTGAAATTGTTTGACTAATTCTATACATGTCAACCTGTGGCCCCTCCAGGAAAGAAAAGTAATAGCTGCTCTATTCTTTCCTTCACTTGCGCCACCTGCAGGCTGATTACAGCTGAGTCTTTTGAAACCTTTTTCATGCATGTGCCTCTGTTTTTGGTGTTTCCAATTTAACACCTGTTGAACCTGCAGATAAGATCGAACGTTGTCACACAAACCTGCAAAACATATGAAATACTCAAATAGAAATACAATTCAGCTGGTGGATGATGAACTTATCTCCCCTTTTAACTATCTATAACCTGGTCCTAACATCAGACTAAACCAAAGTGTTAAGTAGTGAAGAGAATTCTTCGACACAAAAATTATACTGACACAGCCACAGAAAACTTATTTCAGTGACACGTAAGTCTGCTGATTATTTTCTCGAGTAATCATTTTGTCAATAAAATGTCAGAAAATTGTGGAAAATACCTGTAAACTCTTCCCACAGCCCAAGATGATGTCTTCAGACATCCTATTTTATTCAAACAACAGAACCAAAGACTATCTGTTTGCCATGTTCCAAACGTTCCACGTACCACATTTATCATGTGTAACAAAGAAAGGCTTTGAACAAAGAATAAAAAAGATTTTTGCAGGTGTAAACTGTAAAATATAGAAGATCAAATACAAGTACATACACACACACAGCTGGTATTGAAAAGACAAAACACACTACAGCTGTAACACTCATTGCCTGTAGGTGGCACAATAAAGTGGCTATTACTTTGCGTGTCTTTGTCCAGGTCTTAAACTGCCGGTGCTTTGATGATACTGGCTGGCCTAGGTTCAGTTTCTTTGTAACAGTCAAATCGCATGCCCTTGTTGATGCTTTTATGATCAAAATCACTGGTATTAACCTGAGAGGAGACAAAGATGAATGAATAGGTATGTTAATAAATACGGCTCCACAGGCCAGCACCAAAGGCCAATGTACACAGCAGGGAACCCTAAAATCAGATGATTAGTCAATCAATGATTTTTTTCAGCATGCACAGCAGAGGCCTGAATTTGTTTTTTCGCCTGAAAAAACACTCCAACCCTGCATGAGAGATCACATTTACACTATTCTATTCCTAGAAGAAAAACAGTCAGGTCAAGTGTTGAATTAACAGCAATGTAGCATTTATGAAGAAATCAATAATTTCCTTAGTAGCTGATCCAAGAGCCTCTCACAGGCAATTCAGATTGTATGTTCTACTTGCCTATGTCTGTTTAGGTCTGTATGTTCTGGCTAGATGCAACCCCCAGAGCTGCCTCATCAACACTGATAGCAAAGTGGTGTAGGTGAAAGGTAAGCTTGCCCCACCTATCATTTTAATTGCCACTGAAATATGCTATGGAATCACATCAACCTCCACTAAGCAGACTACCTCCTCAATTACCTTCACATCACCCCACTTTGTTTCCCCGACCATTCTTCACCCCTGCCTGCTCCCCTGTCACACATCAAAACTCCAGTTGACAGCCACAGACACAAACAAGAAGAGCAGTGGGCACTGCAGAGGAAGATTCAGGGAAGATACGTGGGTTATAAAGTGAATAATACTGAAAATATAAAATACTGTGGATAATATTATTAACAAGATTTTTTTTAAAACACCAAAATGTATGGAGGCTGTCGTGCTACAATGAACACATAGGACATACACATAGGTTTCATATAATGCAGTTAGTGGCTAATTAGTTAAAGGAAATCTCATTTAAAAAACCTGCTTTTCCGCATCTACAATCCCTTTTTATAAATGTTAGTAAACAGACAGACTTGTCAGCTTTTCTAGATTTTAACCTCAGCATGGATAAAACCAAATAAATGCATACACTTTTATCAGTGAATATGCCTCCAGGCAGAGTTAACAGAGTTTAATCCCATCTGAAAATGGCACCTGAGGTGCATACAGTCCGGCTTGAATCTGTAGCCTTGACTCTGGAAGCTGCTTCTCCTCAACCTATTACATTTAATCTCAACAAACGGTGAGCTATTTTTCTTCCTGAAGACAAGATATTGCCAATCTTTCTCCCCCAAGAGAACTGCTTATATTAAAACTGATACCTGAGAAGAACTGACTTAATCAGAACCAGCAAACTATATCCATCCTTTGCAGGCATCTGTCAGCACAATCTAAGAACCTGGCCCAGGCCTAAAGCCATGAGCAAGAGGCCAGTTGGTGAGCTGAGTAGTACTTTGTTAGACCAGTAGGACCACCCAGTGAAACTAAAAGAGGCATCAGGAATCCGGGGAATAAAACTGTTGGTGTTCCAAGTTCCTGTATCCTGGAAAATAGTATATTGTTCTTTCCTGTTATAGTTGGACCCAAGTGATTCTTCAGGAGACGGTCCACTGTTTTCTCACACTTCAACTTTTCTTCAGTTGTGGAGATCAAGAACCTGAGGGGCAGTGGGATAATGCCCCCCATTCCCTGTAGATAGTGTGTAATTACACAGACAAATTGTAATCCTGATTAGCCCTAGCAGCCTTTCCAGCCTGTTTACATAATCACATTGAGAGAAAGTCTTCATCAAGGGCTCAGTGGCCAGATTACTGTCTGTGCAGAACCCACCTGATTACCAGCAATTAGTGACCGACTGGTATGGAGTTAAAAAAAAAAAAAAAAAAAGATAACATTTTTGACAAAATATGGAAGCTCGAAGAAAATTTGAGAAATACAGCCGTAATCACAATAAACAGAATTGGTAGGATACAACAGATGGCCAATTTTCAACAATCTGTTTACTATCATTAATCGTTCACTGTCGTTTGATGTGCTAATGTCAGTGTGAGATACAGAACAGTGCCAGTGTGTTCTGTTTGTCCTCTCCTGTGGTGTCCCTTCAGCTTCCCATGACGATCATATACCTTCCTACTTTTCTCATACAGGTCACTTTGAGGACTGTCCCGTATAGAGACTTCCCAAAGGACAGAAACTGAATGTGTGAGTAGATCCTGATCTGCAAAGAATCATAACATTCATCAGTTTCAATAAGATATATTCTAAAAACTGCTATAAATTCAAAGGGAAGATCCAGGAAGCTGTGGCCATATTTGGAACTTCTCCACTTTCCTTTTAAGAAAATCACCAGTCTCTCACATGATGTGATCCACTGCTTATACAAAGAATGGGGTGCACTCAGCTTTGTGACCGTTTTGTAATTGTGAACTTGATTGATCGTTGTCCAATCGATGGATGCAGCCTGACTGTCATAAGATAAAAATGCAAATGCAGCTCCTGTACTGAAGAGAATATACAGTAAAGTGCTCACTGTCAGTGTAAAGGAATTCAATTTGCATTTGACCCATGTCTTCTGCTCTGTTTAAAAAAAAACACAGTGGCTGCAATTGAGCTTCCTAAATCTGTGTTTGTGTCAAGCAGTTTTATAAGTTCCCTGAGGATTAGGTGACACAGTTGCAGTGGATTTTCCTCAGTTGTTTGGTCATGGACTGCTGCAATGAGAACAAATTTTTTTTTTTTTTTTTTTAAATTCAAACGTCACTGTTGCTGCAATTCACTAAACAGCACTTCATGATATGTGTAGAGCGCCAAGAATCAAACAGGTAACTGAGGTAACTTTGTGTACAGAGAGTCAGCACTGTGATACTCACACGCACAGGATCCTGGCTCAAAAATAATCTAATTTCTAGTCAATGGAAAAGTACTTATGGCTAAGCAGCGTTGTACAAACTTTGCTATATAGGGGCTTCTTTTTACAGCATCATTATCTTAGCGGGAGAAGTGAGTCACAGGCCAGATCTTGTAGATCTCTTTTTACCTCTGCAAACATTGTGTCAACTGTCACAGCATACGAACAACAGCTGTTCTACGGTTCTTCCTCCTCGCCTTGCTCTGTGTCACTATTTCCTTTGCTCTTTTCCAAGTGAAGACCCAGGCCTCCTCCTCCTTTCCTCCCTCCCTCCTTTCCTCCCTCCCCAATTCCTGGCTGGCTGGCTCCCTAATAAGTAACAGAACTAGGAGGATTGGCAGTGGCCTCAGGGTTTGACATTGCCACAATGTGGGTGGTGATGAAACAGCAACTGTGACCGACTCTGCCTGGCTCGACTTGGCTCATTCTTGGTGGGCGCTGGTACTCTGCATGCTGCACATTTCATCCACCCCCAATAGACAGACATGAGAATTACTCACAGGGTGAACAATCTGCATGTAAATTGATATCTGAGTGCCCCTACTCAGACACACATATATGCACTGAACAGATGAACAGCCATGCACTCACACACACAATACCCCTGAATACATGTGCGCACACACAAATACAATGAGAGGTAAAAACATTCAGAGAGCTGATATTGGATTAGATTTTTTTTCCTTCAGCTTTAATTTTAGCTGGAAATGAAAATTTCCCACAGTAAGTGTGACATGACACACACACACGCACACAAACACACACGCACACATACTTCCGCTCAGTCTTTATGATCAACATGTAATTAAAATTGCAAGGAAGCGAGAGATTGATTTTTATTTGTTTCCTGGAAATGCTGTGGACAATGGATGAGCACATGGTCACTGCTCTGTGGTAAATAAGCAACAATTGATTTGACTAATTTGAAACTGTAGTAGAGAAATATCATGAATCAAATTACTATTGAGAACAAGGGGAAGAAAAACAGAGGGCGTGAGACAGCTAAATCAGGGGATTTTGTTGTTACATATTCTCATTGAAGAATAATTTGAAAAGCAGTATCAGAAAAGTGGCGTGTCACTGGAATTCCCAGTGGTCTAAATACATTTAGCTGATGCGTTTAAGGTTGGGAAAAATGGAAGCAGGGGTTACCTCACCAGCTAAAGCAGAGTATTCAAATGGACAGACCCCGAGAAAGAGCCACTAGAATACTAACAAGCCCACCTTACACCTGCCTGCACTAGCAAGTCCGATAAACACCAGTGGACAAATTGGTTCCACACTACAAACTGCCTCGACCCCCCTGAATGGCTCTACTAACATTTCTGGCGAGGAATTGGCCTGCCGCAGATCCCACATAAATACTTGAAAACTCGACTCAGAAAAGAGAAAACGCGAACGGCTTTAGCCTAAATAAATGAGAATCTCCTATAGGAAATCTGCAGTGCATGCACTTGCGCCTCAACAATTCACTAGTTCGCCTACTAAGCAAAGCAGCTCACGTAGGCTATTAGAGGGAGCGTAGGCTACCGCAAGAATATCTATTGAGCGGCTCAGAGCCTTGCTGAGCGCCAAACCGGTGAAATGCGTCCCTTAAAACTCCATCCAGTAAACCCTGGTTTAGCGTTATTTTTTTCTTTGCGCACGTCTGTAACGTTAAAGCTTTTGATTTGTCGCACGCACGCACACAAACACGCGCACACAGGCACAGCAAGCGCATCAAAAAAAACACGGAGCATTGCTGCAGTGGCTCGTACCTTTCACACAAGTGAACATCAGTGAAAAGATGAGATTCCAAAAAACAATCCCCGTCCTAATCCTCATCGTTTTGGCTTGAACAACAAAGTCCCCTCGGCCACATTTAACGCATCTCCTGTTGAAGACGTCCCGTAGTTCAATAGATCCGTCGTAGTATCCGTCTCTGTAAATCCCCTTCATGTTCACAACTAACACATGTAACCTACAGCCTATGTTTTCTTTCTGTGGGGTTGAAGTAGATTCCCTTTGCCTTCTCAGAGGAGAGACAGGCTGAGCCGTCCGCCGCGCGATGTCAGCTGATAGGAGAGAAGTGAGCAAGACTGAATTTTAGGAGAGGACCACAGCAACCTGGAAGAGGGCTCAACCATCTCTGCTGAGAGGGGCATCAAGTGTGAGGATCTCTGGTGGTGCGCTCTTGCGTCTGCTGTTCAACATTTTTCTTTTGAATCTCTATAAAGCGGCTGAGGACTGAGAGGAGTCTAGCCTACAGTTTCAACGCTGCCTTTATCGATCGGCAATTGAACCACGACAGAGTGAGAGAGAAAAGGTGGTCCTGGTGTTGGTGTTGGTGGTGGTGGGGAGGGAGTGTAGAGAGGGAGAGGTGTCCTGTGTAAGTATGATGTGGCTGATGTGTGGGTAACAAATCATGAAGTGGGAACAGTGAGGTGTGGGTGGCAAGGGAGGAGGAAGCAAGTCTTTATGGGCAGAATGTAAATCCTGAGGAAGAAATGAACTCTCTTAATGACAGCATGTGTGTGTGTGTGTGTGTGTGTGTGTGTGTGTGTGTGTGTGTGTGTGTGTGTGTGTGTGTGTGTGTGTGTGTGTGT
>NW_019524889.1:2783-18141 GCF_002814215.2 Seriola lalandi dorsalis | reverse complement strand
GGGGGGGTGGGGGGGTGACACTCAGACAGGCAGCATCCCGTCCCGAAAGCTGATGAAAGAAATTCGCCCGGTAGGCAATCCCACCATAACTCTGATTTTCATTTTGGGGATCGAGCGGAGCCGTTATTGGGAGTGATGGGCTGGGCAATTTGCAATGCAAAGATGGGATGATGACGGCGCAAAGCGCAGCTCAGCTGCAGTGGGCCTCTTCTGCCATCTAGCTTCGGAAGAGTCACCGACCTCTACTTTGAAACGCACTGAAAAAGGGGATCAGTGAAGTGAGAGACTGTGATTGCACATAGAATGAACATCATTCGGTCAACACATTCAGATAGGGCTTCTCCAAGAGCTGTTGATCCTGTTGTGTGTGGCCTTGGTTCCCTATTTCACCAACACAGTCTCCGGATTGTTATAGCTGTCTGACAAATGAAAGTTTCCACAGCAGCTTTGGAAAGAGCCTGGATATCAGGTGAGGTCTACATCAACATACAGTGTAGCCTAGCCTCGGGTTTGAATATTGCCCGATTAATAACTGTAGTTGGAATTAGCTGCATAGAAATCAATATCCTGTGCTTTAATGTTGGTGAGATTTATCAGCGTGAACTCAGCGGGGTAAGGTCACAGGGAAACCTCATAAATCTTCTTGTATTTGAGGAGAAGCCGAAAAGGCGCTTCTCAGTAGCCCACAGTATGAGAGCTGTCCATGGTGCTGAAAGCGTTTGAAAGGAAGCTGACTTCTGCTTTCATCATTCACCTCTAAAAAAAAAACACTGTACACCAGGGTAATATGTTATTGATTTATTAATACTTGTATTTCAGTCAGTTAATTGATTGACTAGACAAGAAAACGGATGAGAAACAACTTCGCCCCACCTTAAAATTCCACCTCAAATTGCAAATCTGCTCTCCACATTATCATCTTTTTGGTATGTTTCTCTTACAAGGTTAGTTGGCTAAACAGGGTAAACCTCCCACTCCTATCCCGCTGTCCCTAGGGAGGAGAAATGGGAGAAAACAGCTTGATCCTGTTCTAATCTTATCTAATTACAAGGCAGCAGAGGGCAATGGGATTGCTGTCCTTTGGCCAAATATTTAGCAAACATAATTTAACTCTGGAAGCCAAATGGTGATAAATGTAGCATTTATAATTGTAATGCCATGAGATTTATTTGGAATTGTTGCTGTGTAAATAGTTGTCGCACTTTGTGGGCTTTGTACTTTGTGAATTACGTTTTATTCCTTATTTATTGTGTCTTTACAATGGATGAATCAATGAATTGTATTATAACACTTTGTGAAAATCTCATTTCACATGTTTCTGTGGATAGCAGGTCTATCTCGTTGTACCCTTACAAACTGAGTCGCTACCACATGAGCAATAGATTTGTATCCTTGCTCCATTTCTCTGTAGGGTTGTTTATCTCAATGGTTTATGCAGCAGAGGCAAACCTCTGCGTATCTGCCAGTGTGAAGTGGAAGGTCCCTTATTCCCTCTTGGCATCAGAATTCGTCAGGTGTCTACAGGCCCAGTGGAGGCTGCTGGGAATGGATTGAGGCACCAGGCAGCTTGTCTTTACCACTGTAATCGACAGGTGGACCCAGGAGAGTGGGCTTCAGTTGTATTGATGCCTCTCGCCAGCTCCTGCTTGCTGCTTGATGAGCAATCAGAATGCCTCCTGCCTGATCCTCCTGTTGTTTTTGTGTGCATCTGTGTGCGTGTGTGTCCACGTCAATGTATGAAATATTCATGCATGCCAAATTGAACATGCCCTTGCACATGCATACATGTGCAAAACATGGTTGAGCATTCTGTGTATATGGCGGCATGTTTACTCATACTGAAAGGGAATTCATGTGTTGAATGTACTTTTATGCATCGGCCACTGCATCAAGAAGAACAGAACCAGTCAACTAACCAGCCAGATAATCAGCCAGCCGACTGAACAGCCAGTCAGACTGCTACAGTGACTGCACCGACTCTGTCTTCCCCTCAGGGATTCAGGCTGTTGTACTTGTGAATCTGGGAAGCATGTTCTGATTAGCAGAGACCATGTATGAGGACTGACACCTGGGAAGGTTTCTGTGTCACACAGGAGCCAAAGGTCCTCTGTCTCCCTAGAGGGGGTCTTGTGGGGGGTTTAGACGGGTGGAATCATACTATACTATGTGTATAGTATTCACGAGCGCATGCACATGTGTGAACACAAGTGTCAGAATATTTGTGTTTATCTAACACGTGGGCCCTTCAGGGATATACACTAAAGTGTGTGTATGCCTGTTTGCATGTACACGTGCTGTGATGCTGTATTCCTTGGCGTGCATTTGAGTTGAAATCTTTACGCCTGGGCTATATTTTGTTTGTGTGTATGTCTGTTTGTATGCCGGGGCAAAGTGCAGCTGGTAGGGGGTTGATAGAGTAAGCACCGGGGTCGGATTAGCTGGCTTGACTTCCCCAGAGGAATGTGTCTGGATCTGGCCTCTTCCGCACACTGCCGCTAATCCACTGCTGGGTTCTGCTGCTCCATTTTCTAGGTCTGCTACCTACAGCACCCAAGGGGCACTGTGAAAGTGTGGGCAGGTGAAAAGGGTCGAGGGGAAAAAAAATCTGTGCACATGAGTACGGGTGTAGAGGGGGGTGGGGATGGAATCAGTTTTTGTGTCTAATTGAGGGGATTCAGGGCTCAAATAAGATGTTTCAAATAAAACTTTCAAGCTGGTGGAGTCCAAACCAATGTCTGTTATTTGTTTGTTTTCATGCTCGTGTGTATTTTATGTTCAAATAAATTCAGTCACCATGCTGGTGTAGATTATCTTTGGTCCAATCTAGTGCCTGGAGATTACTGAAGCAGAGAAAATAAGAGAGAGAGAGGTGGGGTGGGCTCCCTTTATGCAAAATCCAATGTGCAGTGTAATCTAACATGGATCTTACAATTACACAAAAGTGCACCCTTACACCTTATTCTGTAGCAGGTTACATGGTGGTGTACTGACAAAAATATGCATTGACAGTTTCACTGACATGCCTGGCAAGATCATCGTCAGCGCAATGCTAGCACTTTAGCTCAGGGCAACACTCTGAGCTATGACTCATGGCAAATGGTTCAGTCTGAATAAATATGGATTAAAAAGTGACATGACATCAAAACCATTTTTGATCCATTTTTAGTCTACGAAAAGCTTCATGAAATATGAATTACACAATATTTTGTCTTTCCCCTACCTGACCTATTGCTTACACTTGAATACATACACCCTGATTCATCTCACTCCCTCTTGTTCTGAAATCTCACCACCTTCATCTTATCGCTACATGTGATTTTACCACTCTGCTGTATTTTTCTCATTAAATTCTATATAGGTTTCAGTCAGATCCCCGCTCACTGAGCCTGCCCATGTGCTTTGTTCACATATCTGACATTAAACATTCTTAAACCTTTTATCTTCAGAGGAAAAGTCTGAAATAGTAGAGACACATAGAGAGAGGGGGGAGGGGCGGAGGGGAGGGACAACAAGGAGTTGAGTGAAAAGAAGGGTTAAAGGTATTGATTGAGGGATGGTGGCAAACATAAAGGTGAGAGATAGAAAACCGATGTGAGTTGAAGAGAGTGAGCGAAAGACAGGGAAGGACAAACAGGCAAAAGGAGGGCAGAATGAGGATGAATCGAGGTTGTTGGCACTGAAAAAAAAGGAAGAGAGGCAGACAGCGGAGAGGAGCAAGGGTAAAGCATTATAATAAGCAATTGTGAAAAAAATAGATTTGAGAAGCACAGAAGCCAAAATAAGAAAGAAAATCTGATGAATAGTGAATCTAACTGGATAACAAATGTGTTTATGGAAAAGATAGGGAAGATTTGGTGAAACAAACAATGGCTAATTTACAGGCTGCGTACCTTGGAAGTGTCGATATTTTTTATTCATTTAATCGAAAACATTTCAATGAATACTTCTCAAACAACTGTTTGTGTGTGTTTACACTTAAGGTCAAATCATTTAAATGGGATAATTAACAGGCTGGAAACAGTTTCCACTCCAACAATAACTGGTGAAACTACACAGAGAAAAAAAAAGAAACAGTTGCTCGCCAAAGTGACTCCAGCAACTGCAGCATACTCAACTTCAAAGATGGTCTCATCATATATTGAAATGTAGAATGAACAGCCTGGCAATACACAGACTTAATCATATGAATAAATGATCAAAGGGAAATATTGCTGATTGAGAGAGAGGAGGAGAGAATAAGCAAACGCCAGCTTTTTGATTCACTCCACAGAGGGGGGAAAAAAACAGTTAAACACCTTTTTTGAGAGTAAAATGGCATGTTTGATTGTACGTGTGAAGGAGAGACTTAGAAATGTGCTGGTGGTATTAAAAATATGCTGGGGTTATTGAGTGAGAGGTTTTCTGACAGTCCACAACATAATCTGGATTTCATGACAGCCTAGGCTAATCACACTGTGAAATACCAGACTTACCTACACTAAAGTGTTGCAATGCTTAAATAGCAGCTTTAAGAGCTACACTCACATCCTTTTGAGGCAATAAAGACGTTTAAAAATGTTTGAAATGTATGCCTTAACTGTAAGACTTTTTTAATGCGCTTGTTCCTTGTTACCCATATTACCAAATTCTCATCCCTGTTGAGGAGAATATTACCCATTTGATTCCCCTTAAAATAGTGTATTTTTGTTTCCTCAGCAAAACTGCAATCTGTTGCATTGAACTAGTAGTATGAACGTGACATTATTTCTAAATGTTGTCAGAATCTCACTGCCAAGACACAAAAATCAATTAACACTTTAGAAAATCATTTTACAGTATGTAGAACATGGCATACAGTGTGCTTGAGCTTTTTTTTTAAAGAAAAAAAAAAGAAAAAGAGGCAGATCACTTATTTTTTGGAGCTAACATTACTTTTTGCAGAGCATGGTGCAAGGCTGAGGCAAAACAAGTTCCCTGCTAAGCAGCTTAGTAGGTCCTATAACACTTAGTGTTTCTCTCAAGGTGAAATGCATATTCCCTGTAGGTCAATGACTTACCTGAGGCTCAGACTGAGCATTTCCTGTTTCAAGTGATGTTGAAGGGCATGTGTGGAGCTGCAGCCATCTTCTCACTATATTGCTCATAAGCTTTTTCCATTTCTCACCTGTCATCGCCTTTGTTTTTTCCACTGTGACTCAGCTTCTGTGCATTCTAAAGCAGGAATGAAAATAATCAATAGTTAATTTAAATTACACCATAAAAATATATTTCTTCGCCTTCAGCAAGAAACACGGTTTGATGTTGCATCAGCTTATTTTGAACATTAATAACTCTGCTTTTGAGATTTTTTCATTATGAAATTAAAAGTGTACATATCCATGGGTAACAAATTTATGTACCATGAAATGAAGGTGAGGTGGCCAAAAAGTAGGTTAATAAGCTAGTCAGGCAAATCTTTATTTTATGATATAGGTCTCAAAGAACAAAACATTAATAATTTCACAGTCTGTGCAAGAACACATGGAGCAGTGGGTTTTTTTTTTCTATGTACAGCATGACTTTGAACTCTTGCTCCAGAGCTATTCTCCACACAAACTATCTTTTGGAGTGCCAATCCTCCCTCAAACGATTCATGTATGAGCAACTTCAATTTCTATTCAATTCTCATGTTTGAATAGGTGTGTAAAAGAAAGAAATAATAAAACAAAACAAAAAATCAGCTTGTGTTGTAAGGGAATGAAAGAATGAATCAGTTTTTCTATTGAAAACGAAGCCCATTTTGTCCAAAAGCCGCTGTGCTGCACAGAGCTGAAAATGGGTAGGATGAGCTGCTGGGTTAGATGACTCACCACTTACATCTACAAGAAGATATCCATGTGATCACAAGTTTAATTCATTTCCTGTGACTGGCAGAGAAGAGAACACATAGGACATATAAAGTTGCCCTGATTATGCTTGTAAATGGAATTAAATACATGCAAGACTCTAATATTATATACACTATGAATTTATTAACTAATCACGGACCTGATTTGCTGTGTGGGGCAGTTTCTAATGTTATGTGATCATATTTATATTCTAATGAAATTAATTTAAGTTAATAAAGATTTGCTCAAGTGGGATCACAGAGCTGATGTATGATGATTTGATCAGAGGCGAGGGATCAATCTCCATGATGTAGGCTTCTACATGTGTCCGATGATTTTGACTAATTAAAAAATAATGAAAGGTCCAAATTAAAGAACCAACTGCAACAAAAGTCAGTAAACCCTTCATTAATAAGGTTCCATTGTTTTAGGTTTTTTAATATTTTTCATGACAGAATCGATCCTCCTGCTCATGGATGATGCCTGGTGATTCTTTTCAGCTGGTCTTTGCTGGAGGGGTTTTGTTGCTCTGTCTTCAAAGCCTCTAAAGTTATTTTATTGGACTCAAGTCAAGGGACACACATGGCTGGGCTCTTTACAAATGCTTGTGTGATTTTTACAGTATATTTAGGTTCATTGTCATGTTGGAAAATTCTTCTCCTGCCAAGCTTCTAGGCTGGGAGTCATTGTTTCGATCAATATTTGGGTGTACAACCTTGCATTCATAGTGTCATCTATAAATATCATCTCCCCTACACCCTCTACACTGATGCAGCCCCGTATCAGCACACTCCACCTCATGTTCAATGGTTGGAACTATGCAGTCACTGTGGTGGTCCTGGCCGGGTCTACACCAAACATTCTACACCCCATCTGATCTAAGCTAATTTATTTTGGTTTCGTCTGACCGCAGAATGTACTGCCAATATTCATTAGGCGTCTTTTCATGTTCTTTGGCAAAGTTTAATCTTGCAGTTTTGTGCCGTTTTGTGAGCAATGTTTTATTTTTTTGGACACTGTCAGTAGAGGTTGACTTCATGCAATGTCCTTCACACTATCTGATCAGTCACTGCAACACCAGTTTCCACAGATCATCCTTGAGCCAAATCACAAGCACCGGCTTGTCTGTTTTTTAATGCCAGGTTGTGCAAATAGCAAATTTTGCTTGCTGTCATTTTTCGAGGACGAACACTGCGCCGACTGTTATTGGTAGTATGTCTTTTCCTCTACCTCCTAACCACTACTGCAGCTGTGTTTCAACCTATTGTGGTCCTTTTGCACCCTCTCCCATCTTTGTGAAGTCTGTAATCTGGTTTCTTACTTGTTCAGCCAGTTCTTTACCATGTGGAGTCATTCTTGCCTTTGACACAACCCCAGCCAAAACTGAGAAAGCTGCGGTAGGCACAGGTTATTCCAAAATACTTGACATAACTTTTATTTTAAGACACGCAAATTTGAATCATGTAACATTTTACAAGTTTTGCTGTATACTGTACATATACATGATGTACACAACACAGACCTGTTGAGTCAAGCTGTGTCTCATTATGTTGGTGTAAACTAAATTTAGAACCTACAAATGAAAAACTGGGACATTTTGTGAATATACAAATCATCTGTGCCTGATATCCAACAGGTGGCCCCTGAGCATGTTCTAGCGAAATGGCCAAAACACACACACACACACACACACACACACACACACACACACACACACACACACACACACACACAAACACACCCTGTTATGTTCTTTTTTTTCTGGTCGCACATTTTACCTCATGCTGCCTCATAGTTTTGTGCTGAAAATGGGTCATATTCCGAGAACTGCTTTAAATTCATGTTTTTGTGTTACTTTCCACAGATGCCCAGCAACCTTAATTACAGACAGCAATTATTGTCTGAGGTGAAGGTACATTTATTTTGCTGTGCTAGCGTAAAATGTGAAAAGCAGATCCCTTTACTCTGTTCTCCCCATATGGCTTTGAACTTAAACACCTGTTTGTGTACTATCTGTTTATTGCATAGAAAATTGCAATTCATAGACATTATTTTGGATTCAATGCTTTACATTTGCATTTTACATGTTGAGTATTTAGATTAGATTTTTTACCAAGGGTGAGTTGAAAATGACAATGAAATAACAGTGTAATAAGCATCAATTTCCACATCCCCTTAAGAACAAGCAACCAAACTTAAGGAGTGCAAAGGTTGGGCCCTTTTGGGTCTTACAATACACGTGTGACCATAAAATGATCCTGCTGGTTTGAAATGGTGGGAAAAGAAATAAAATAAGCACCGAACAAAGAGAGACAGAAGGGATATTTTGAGAGAGCAATCAGAGTCAGAAGGGGAGGGCTATGATTCAGGGAGGAAGGTGATATGCAGCCCTTCATGAGACAAGTTCTCATACACTGGTGTGAGACAAACTTTATCTCTCCTCCCTATATCTCCTCTCTTGTCTGACATGAAAATTTGTAAAATTACCTTTTGTTTAACGACATTATTTGGAATCTCCTGAATCTAAGATTAACCTCATCGCACAGATTCGCGACCACAATCAACTGAAGGTATAGTGGGTATGCAGCTCGGATTGTTTTTAGTTGTATGGAAATAGAAAGCACATTGATTGTGGAGTATGAATGAATTCCATTTGAATGCAATTCATCCGGGTGCTCTGAAACATATGCATTTTCCTTTTTACCTTTGCCTAATTACCAGATTGCAGCAATCAGGACCTGATCTCCACGCTCCCACTGTGACTTCCCTTTAAAAGACCATTTAGACTCGTTGAGGTTGATGAATAACTGTGTGTGTGGAGCTGCCTGACATACATGTGGTTGTTTTGGATTTCATCATTGTGTGTATGAAAGAGTCAAGAGTGAAAACTTCTTAATACAACTGGAGAAAAGGAAATATAGGAAAAGTTCTTGGTGTTAGTAGCTGGGTGCCAAACTCTCTCCGGTACTCTCAGGTACTGAGAGCATATGTATAACATGTACAGTTGGTTTCTTTTACAGGACAAACTCTGGAAACAACTTTTGGAAACTAGACTAGACTAAACATTATATAAAATATGGGAGGCAAAATGTCACTTTTATGAGAGTGTACATCACTAATATAAGATTAACAAGCCAATCAAAAAGAGATACACAATATACTGAGCATATATGGCTGCTGGACAGTTTGCCAAATCTTTCTGAAATCAAACTGAAGAGGGCATTTACCATTGTAAGTCTGAGAGAAAGTGAGCTTGTGAAGCAATTATTCGTGCTTGATTGGGTCAATGAAAGGCATAAGGCGGCATACACGGAATAAATTCCACAGATGAATTTGCTGAATTTGACAGTTTCCTCCATGTGTTGCAGCCTGTGGCACCCAGTGACTGGAATGGCAAAAAAAGTTTCAAGCAAGCAGCTTTAGAAAAATGATCACTTACATCTGGATCTGTTTCCCAGCCACACAGCCTTCCATTGTTATCCTAATTGAGCTTATCTTCAGTTTATGATCACTCTAGGGTTCCTTGTTTTTCTGCTTCTGGCTTTTCTTGTGCTTCCTTGTGATTGCCTCAAATCTCTGAGAAAAAAAGGAGTACTTTGTTTTGTGCCTCCTCTTTTCTTTTGCCTTCCTGCATTTATTGTGTTTTGTCTGCTGTTGTTATTTCACATCACGTCTCTATGTAGTTTTGCCCCTTATTTTAAAGTTTTTGTGTGCGCCTGAATATCTTCAATGCCCAAATTCCTTTTGAATTTCTTCCTCATCCTGCCATTGCTGTGAATAAATATTGTTTAACAACGAGACTCCTACAAACAAGACATAGCAGAAATGTAATTTAATTAAAAAGAAGAATCATGAGCCAAATGATAGAGTGAAATTATAGTGAGAAACTATTTCACAAATAACTAAGGAAACATTTCAAGAATAACTAAGATAACACACAAAAATAATTAAACACATATCTGCTCATATTGTTTATGTTTGCCACATTATCATGTTTTGTCATATTTTTATTGATTTTAGACTAAGGCAGATGGAAAAAAACAAAACCCTACACTATATCTTACATAATGTGAAAATCACACACTGACATTTTCTATAGGTGCTTTGTTCACATAAACATGTTGTAAAAATGTATAGTGAATGAAGAGTGCAAATGATTTCAGGGCACAGTGAGGAGTGAGGAGAATATTGTGGTAAGTAATAAAAATGACTTGAGCTGGCTGCCATTAGTCAGTCGTGGAAAAGGTTCATTCACCACAATCTCTGTGCTGCTGTGAACCGATAGCAACTAAAATGTTTTATCAAGTTCGTTTGTGGAGAGCTGTGACTGAAACAGCATGTTCCAACATTTTGGTGGGAAACAGCAGGGTTGGGGATGGATCTGTGTAGTCTGAACAAGAGCCTTGATTGAGGTTAGATTTCTCAAGGATTGAAGTCAGAGCTGCTATTTTAAAGGCAGCAGGCAACGCTCCTGTCTGCAAAGATTTGTTGGTGCATGTGGAGATGAACTGAAACAAGATGGGCAAAAAGGATTTAAAGAGAGGTGTAGATACTGGGCAGAGGGAGCAAATGGTGCCGTTAGAATTAGGCATGATGGCCTGGAGAGCAACACTGTTACCTCAGTGGAGGGTTGAAGTGATGATGGATTCAGCAGCTGTGGCTGCCATTTATAGCTGGTACATTTCTGATGACTTAAATGTTACGATACATAATGCAGGACTGGCAGCCTGGAATCTTATCTCAGCAGGGTTAATTAGGGTCTATGTTTTACTTAGAGCAGGGTTTGTGGTCTCTTTGATGATCACTGTCACTGAATAGATTTTAGTAACATACTCTACTACAAATATAAATATCAGTCATCAAAATGTTAAATTCCTGCTGCATTAATTTTCTGGATAAACATAAACATGAATAGAGTATTTAATTTTGATATGACCTCAAACCCAGATCAATGACTTTACATCACCATGAATTCAGTTTTTATTTGACTATATAATAAGATTCTCAGAGACAACACAGATACATTTCCCTACTTAATGGGCCTCATACAGACATTTTTTTCACAGCAGACATTTTGACTTGTCATGCTAGGAAAAGCACAGGGGTTACTAATAATATCAAGGATCTATTCAAGTGTCTCAGTAAGCCATGACAGTGTGACAATGAGCCAGCATGAACCATATGGACCCTGAAACTGAGGCAGCTGCATACAATTCAGCTGTCATTCACCTTATTATTTACACCTGTGCTTTCCATACTGTGATATTTCAACATGTCTCCTCTGTAAAATGTTGATAGTAAAAGACAGTAAATGCTGATCAGGTTTTGCTTATTGGTTATTTGTTATGATCTGACAACTTCTGACATAGCTATAATAGTATAAATATACAATAACATTCTTGCAACTATAAATATGGTGCTGAATAGAAAAGTGGCATTGTACTTTTATATTTTTGTAGCAGTGAATTCACATTTCAGGCATTTTTATGTTGTGACAGAGCTTTCTTTTCTAATAATTATCTGGAGATGCCTGTATATATATTTAATTATCCCTCATGGTATCAGACCAAGTTGGGGTCCACCCACACAGATGTTTTCGTTTGTGCCTGGTTCTCCTCTGAGGACTATACTACATAAGTATGAACAGTTGTAAACGCTATACACTACAGGTATGTACTAATTTTTATAGTATAGTTTTGCACTTATTATACAAGAAATCGACATATTTACCATTTCAGACAAACAGGACGTTGATACTATTCATTAATTGCCCAAATTTAACAAAGAGGCAGAAAAATGTTTTTCCAAAAAATATAAATTCTAACTACTTTGTTTTCTGAGGTGTTCCTGGAACATTTGTTGCTAGGTGACCTCTAGTGGCCACAGTAATTATAACAGGGGAAAAGGAGGAAGTCAGGTGGTGTAGTATATGAAGCAACAAAGTCTGCAATTGGGAGGGGCTTTCACACAGGAAACCGAAACCACTTGTATTTATTTATTTAATTTAGTTCCATAACCTTAGCCCTGTCTTAATTGTTGTTACTGTGACGATTCTTGCTGCCATGATGATGCACGGCAGTAAGTTGTATTCGAGACAAATGGCCTACAAGGTGGAATAAGACTGAGGACATATTTCTTTTTAAAGCCGCTGTTTTTCCTTTGTTTGCTTCTTTTTGTAGGGAATATTGTATTTTATATCCTTATAGGATGTAGCTAGTATTTCTGGTGTGAACCAAATGATGTACTTGTAACCTGTGTAGAATTAGTGTGTAGACTGGGAACATAGCTCTGGTCTCTGGAAAGGCAAGAGGCTTTTGTGTTTTGCAAATCTATTTCAGCGCTTTGAGCAGCACAAATGGAATTCAGTTCACTATCACTGTACTGGAGAGGAGGCAGGTAGATAATGCAAAACCGTGGGATATAAAAAACAACTGTATCAGTATAAATCGCACTAGGGATAAGCGAAAAAAGTTTTATAAATTTTTATTTTTATTTTTTTATATACAGTGCCATTCGAGAGATAAAGGCACTTCAGTGATAGATATTTATGCTAATTTTCTAAACACATGTTTTTGAAAGTTGTAGAAAGTTTTCTATTAATTGCTTAAACATAAAAACAACAACAACAAAAAAAACTTGGCTAGAATAACGGAACATCATCGGCATATTAGTTGTTTCTTTTTAAATGTATGGCTGAAGAGATCCATCAGGCAGCACAGTACGCGGACTAATGCTCCTTATGGAATTATGGGTTGGATACACATACTCTGCACATATACATGAACACATACACATGGCCATTTTGCTCCCGTTCTTTTACTTTTCCCTTCTTTTCCTCTTTGTCTCCTCCATAGCTCGACAACAGAAGGCGGCTTATTGAACAGAGCTCTGGGGTGAGAACACATTCCATCATTTCAAAATGAAACAAGTCTCATTTTTCTCTTTCCTCTCGTCACCCTCCTCTCTCTTTTTCAGTTTCCATCCCACTCCAGTTCTCAAGTCTCTCTCTTCCTTTCTCTATTTCTTTCTTTCTTTCATATCCCCCACATTTATATCATATTCTCTCTTTCCACTCCCTTTCGTCGTCGCTTCTCCCGTCTCCTCTGTGGACCAGGTAATTCCCTCTGCATCCTCCTCTGGGCAAACCAGATGACCCACTGCTTCCTAATTACCTCTGCACTCTCCTATTCTTCCACCATTATTCTATTAGTATCTACTACATAATAATCATCAGGGTGGAAATTGGACGTAATAGCTTAGAGCAGAATGTGGTATGAACAAGGATGCAGGAGACAATTAAATGGCTTTGGTTTCCCCAAGTAATTCCATCACATTACTAAATAGATGGGCACAAATGGAAGAATTATTAATGTTATTGACAAAAAGTGTCTATAATTTGCAATACTGTAGTTCTAAAACATATCCTGTTTTCTATGTACATAGTGACTGATGTGAAGGACGGTATCTCATAATAAAGGGAAGGAGGGAAACGAATCCTTCTCTTCACCTACACTGTTCATGTGGAATGTTTTGATGTTATTAATTTATATCTATTTAGAAATTGCATGCTTTAGCGAACTGTACCTTAACCTATATTACATAGGGGATCTATAATAGTGTTAGTAATATATTCTAATTTCATACAGCAGGATATATGAAAACATCTTCTTGGAGTTCATGAGGTATTCCAGTAAGCATTTAGACTTCCACAAAACATAATATGTAAAAATAAATAGAAATTGAAAAGCAATAGGATAACCAAATGTATTTCACTATCAAGATGTTTAATGTCTTTGGCTCCTTATCAGCGAGGGCTGTCTCTTATACACATCTTGTCCAGGGACCGTTGGACCGCCGAGATGTGTATAAGAGACAGCCGTAACTCTGCATGTCCTTATAATGAACTTCCTTAATGGCTTGTGACTGATGCCAGGCCAGTATGTACGCTACATATCCCCCACTCGGTCCAATGGTCGCTGTCCAGGGACCGTTGGACCGCCGAATCGAGGACATCGGTGGCATCAGGAACATGGCACATAACAACTGCTATCATGATCGGAGTTGATGTCTTTTTTTTTTTCAAAAATGAAAACAACTATGAACTGAGTAGCTATTCTATAATCTAGGCAAAGTTTAAGGTTGGATCATTATCTCTTATTCCTTGAAGAGAGTTACCTTTTGTTATGGCAGCTAGGTTAGCAGTTAAACAAAAGGAGCCTATATCTAACTATGGAACATAATAAAAACAATAACTAAATAAATGTACATGGTGTTATACAATAGATGTATATACCTGAGAAGGGAAAAACAGGGAACCTCTAGAGGTTACTATGTTGCTAAAACTAATTGGACCTAGTTTCTCAGGGGTTAACTAGTCATACAGTGTTATCTAACATTTATTACATTATTTACACCAACTCAGTCTGTTGTGGTACTGACTAAGGTGTCTTGCACTGGGAAAGAGGGAAAAATATGTTTAGGTAAACATGTCAAATTGTGGGACCAGTATCCCAAAGCATAGCAGGCAATAGCACGGTTACCAGTCGTGTGTGAGCATAGAAAACCTATAGTATTGATAGCGGCATAGCAGTGTGTCCACTGCACCTGTGGTCTTGAGCAGGATCTTATAAGTGTATTTGCAGCCTGGTGAATCACCCCCACTTGTACACATTTTACGCAGTCGACAAATACCATACGTTTAAATGGCAGAGAGGATTGTGAAAGGTGGATTTGACTGAAGACACAACACCAGCTCTTTTCAACACAACCAATACTAAAGATTAACTGTTTATACTCGAACCTGGCACCTTAGGATGTTTCAAGTGTGCACTGTAGCTCATAGTCTGATTCTAAAATTGTCATAAAGCATGTAGTGAGCGGTTGTCAAACCTCAACTACTAGTAATAGATTACAGATTTTGTTAGTATTTATGACCTAATTGGGACAAGATTGTCCCAGAAGAGTCTCATGAGGGCTTTGTGTGTTTTGCACTGTGTGCAGTTGAGACATTTGGGAGTTAGCTTTTCCTGAGTTTTGCTGGTCTTGTCGTGGTGCACAACAGACAGTTCATCTGGGAACATGTGGGGACTTGAGCAGTGGGGACAGGACTTACAGGTAAGTCTTCCTGTGCTTGAACTGGCTTTTTCAGCTGTTTGAGTGAGAGCGTGATACAGCCATGTGTCCCCCACTTGGAGTTTGTCATGGGAAGCTTTTTGGTCATAATAGGCCCTGGGATTTCTTATGCTTTTTTTCAGGTGTTTCTGGGCGAGAGCAGAAATGGCCTTGGTTCTTCTGTGTCTTGCACATGGTGATTTGTGCGTCTGAATTGGCATCACCCCCCTGTGGTTTTGAGTCACCACGAGCATAGGAGAAGTGAGCGACTCAGAAGCATGGACCCCATGGCAGGAACCAAAGAAAGTGGGCGTGGCAGCAACGGTAGTTGAGCCATTAAGACATATAGAAGGCGCAGCAGCTGTCTGAGGTTGAGTGACAGCGCAGAAATCAGGGGTGGG
>NW_019524889.1:1788-2763 GCF_002814215.2 Seriola lalandi dorsalis | reverse complement strand
CATGAGCAGAGTGTTAAGACCGGCCTACTGTGAGTTGCGCTGTAGCTGAAGACCCTCGGCTGGAACCCAGGTGGCTGTGGTTGCCGTGGTAACCCTGGAGACGCGGGGTCTAGGTGGATTCTCCTGGAGGCCGTGTCCCGTTACCACGATGACGGATTCTGCCGGTGTCTCAGCGGTTCAGCTCTGGTGGAGTTTGCCAGGAGACTTTCTGTCTCGGGCTCTCTTGATTTCTGCTCGGCTTCTCTGCAGGAGGTCGTGCAGATGTGTCTCTGCTGGCGTCTCTTGCGGGTTGATGCGAAATAAACTCTAATGCTCTTCACTTTGGTTGGGTAACTTAGAGGAGACTGGCGTTGACCAGATGACTCTAAAGTTGTCAAAATCTTCAAAAAAAGGGAAACTTGATGATGATTAAAAGTTACGAAATTACTCTGAGGCACTTCTGTTGCTTTGGTTCAGTTGGTCTTGACTTGGCTTATAAAAATAAAAGATCGCGCATGTAGACAAAAATCATGTTACTTGCAGCTTGTGGCAAAGAAAAATAAAAGACGCGAAAAGTGCAAAATGACTAAGAGCCATGAGTTTGTGGCGAGCAGCTTAGAGCTAAGAGTTTACATGGCTACAGAGCCGGGCTTTGAGCTGGGACTCTGAGCTTTGAGCAAAGTTCTCAGCTTCTAGTTTCTGCATCGTTTCTCGCTTCTCGCATCTTCTTGTCGTCCTGATTTAGGCTTAGGCCTAGTTTTGGCTTCTGAACAGGCTTAGAAAATAGGCTTAGAAAAAGGGGCCTTTTTTGGCTTCTTGGCTTAGAAAAATAGGGTTTTTGGCAATGTGTGAATGGTTCACGACTGTTTTATCCCCTGGGGGCTGGCGCATGTTTCCTGGGCGTCACCCATCTTCTCCTGTGTTTCCACTTGGAGAAGAGAGTAATTTTCCACTGAACTTTTAGAATAATTTAAATCTAGAGTTTACTTATAAACT
>NW_019524889.1:0-1768 GCF_002814215.2 Seriola lalandi dorsalis | reverse complement strand
TGTCGTTCGGCCATGCTAACAGCATGGTCTGTTTGTGAAGGAGGGGTCTTTGGTCTCTGTTCCCTATCAATCTGATAGTTTGATGGTGGAAAGAGTCGCAAAGTGTCAGTTAGGGGTCCGTAACTCTGCATGTCCTTATAATGAACTTCCTTAATGGCTTTTGACTGATGCCAGGCCACGTATGTACGCTACATATCCCCCACTCGGTCCAATGGTCGCTGTCCAGGGACCGTTGGACCGCCGAATCGAGGACATCGGTGGCATCAGGAACATGGCACATAACAACTGCTATCATGATCAGAGTTGATGTCTTTTTTTTTTTCAAAAATGAAAACAACTATGAACTGAGTAGCTATTCTATAATCTAGGCAAAGTTTAAGGTTGGATTATTATCTCTTATTCCTTGAAGAGAGTTACCTTTTGTTATGGTGGCTAGGTTAGTAGTTAAACAAAAAGGGCCTATATCTTACTATGGAACATAATAAAAACAACAACTAAATAAATGTACATGGTGTTATACAATAGATGTATATACCTGAGAAGGGAAAAACAGGGAACCTCTAGAGGTTACTATGTTGCTAAAACTAATTGGACCTAGTTTCTCAGGGGTTAACTAGTCATACAGGGTAGATGTGTATAAGAGACAGGGGGTCAGGTGGAGACCCCAGGGTGGATGTCCTAGATGTACCCTCCAAAGCGCCATGTTTGGTCGAAACGTCAGTCGGTTGGTCAGATGGGACATGTTGAGTCAGTGTTTTGGTCTCTTTGACCTCAAGAGCACAGCACCGAGCTGTAGTGTTTAGGGGAAAAGAGACAGGAAGAGGCTGGGAGACTTGTGCCCAGATTTTCAAGCGTTTCAAGTCGATCAAAGGTTTAAGTCGGTTTAGGAGGTCTTTGCCAATGAGGAAAGGAATGGCATCAAGAGGAGACACGTATACTGGATGGACGAGGCTCATTGGTCCAATAGTCAGTTGTATCATTGACATTGCTGTCAGTGTTGCACTGGTGGGGGCATACGGTTGCACATCCAAGGAACAAGATTGAAGTTTCAACTCCTTGTTTGACAGGCATGTTATCATTTGCAGCTTACTGAACAGTGCTGATGACATCAGAGTGACATCTGCTGCTGTGTCAAGGAGTGCATCATGTACAATTGCGTCTTCAAGTGTTATAGACAGGTGTGGTTTTCGCATAACACCTTTCTCACTAAGGGGGCCTAAGAATTGTTGGACGGGTGGTTCAAGTTGGACAGCTGACATGTCCTTGTTAAAGGACTTGTCTTCTAAGTCCAGTTTTGCCACCGAGACTGCGCTGGGAGGGATTGAGTTTTCACCCCCCTGTTCTGATTTATTTCGGACTTCTGAGTTCTGGCTCTGGAGCAGAGCAGACTCTGGTCCACTGGGGCCATGGTAAAGTTCTTCAACCACCTCGATGGGCTGGTTTGAGAGACTGTGTTGAAATGTAGCCTTTGGTGCTACCAATGTGACTGGGAAGAGATCAGCTTTCTTGCTTTCTTCCTTAAGCCAGTCACTGAAAAGACGCTTGATAGTTTCTACGTCTTCTTGGCTAAGACTAGATGTTTTAGTTTTAATTTCAGCTTTGTTGGTTTTCTGCTGAAAGGATCGTTTGCTTTTGCCTTTGTTCATGTTCTCATCAGATTGATGCTGATGGAGTTTGGTTTGGTTTTGCCTTTTCTGTCCCTTATACTCAAAAGCCTTACGGTTTTCCCATTGGTTAGGTGGGAACCTGCTTCGGTGGGGATTTGAGG